>NW_026294540.1:11609449-11694449 GCF_007827085.1 Peromyscus californicus insignis | reverse complement strand
GTGGAATGTCAGGCTGTATCTGCAGCCCTACACGGGTCTATACAGATACAAACATTTCTGACCTAATCCTTTTAAATGACTACCTAGGCAAAATAGCTAAGCGAGAAGGAGCAGGTTTTATATTAACATCAGAACTGACAAATTACAGCACACATTTCATTTCCATAATGACGAAAGAAGGAGGAGAAAAAATCAGAGAAAGGGTCTGACTTACTAAACACATCTCAGCTAAAAACATCTCAACTACAGTTTGACAGAATTCACACAAGTTATTTAACTGAACGTCACCTTAAATGTAATGTCAAATCTATGTACAAAAATGATTTAACCAGAAACAAGTCCATTTATCAACAAGAATTCATGACACCATTGTATAAAAAAACCTATAGGCTGTAATCAGAGAAACCAGGAAGTGATCATGAGCTCAGGGTTATCCTTGCCTACACAGGCAGTTTGAAGTCAGGCTGTGCTATCATGAGACCATGTCTCAAAAAAAAAGGATATTAGCCAGAGGGCTGGAGAGATGGTTCAGCAATTAAGAGTACTGACTGCTCTTCCAGAGGACCCGGGTTCAATTCCCAGTTCCTAGACGGCAGCTTACAACTATCTGTAATTCCAATTCCAGGGGACCCAATAACCATAGCAAAACATCAATGCACATAAAATATATAAAAAAGAAGAGGAAGAAGAAGAGGAGGAGGAGGAGGAGGAGGAGGAGGAAGAAGAAAGGAAGTCAGGTAGTGGTGGCGCAGGTCTTTAATCCCAGCACTCAGGAGGCAGAGGCAGGTGGCTCTCTCTGAGTTCGAGGCCAGCCTGGGCTACAGAGCGAGTTCCAGGACAGCCAGGGCTACACAGAGAAACTCTGTCTTGGGGGAAAAAAAAGAAGAAGAAAAAAAGGAAGGAAGGAAGGAAGGAAGGAAGGAAGGAAGGAAGGAAGATGGCTTGGCAGTTGAGAGTACTTCTTGCCTTTGCAAAGGACCTGAGCTCAGTTCTCAGCACCTACATGGCAGCTCACAACTACCTGTAACTCCAACTCCAGGGACCCTACATACACACAATATTAGAAATAAAAATCTTGTGCTGGAGAGATGACTTGGCAGTTAAGAGCACTTTTTGCTCTTGCTGAGAACCTAGGTTCAAGTCCCAGCACCCACATGGCAGCTCACAACCATCTGTAACTGCGCTCCAGAGGATCTGACACTGTCTTCTGACTTCCACAGGCACCAGGCTCACATGTGTGCATATACATACTTAGATAGAGGCAAAATATTCACACACATGAAAGAAAGTAAGTCTTTGTTAAAAAGAAGACAAATAGGGGCTGGAGAGATGGCTCAGCGGGTAAGAGCACTGGTTGCTCTTCTAGAAGACCCAGGTTCAATTCCCAGCACCCACATGGCAGCTCACAACTGTCTGTAACTCCTGTTCCAGGGGATCTGACACCCCTGGACATACATACAGGCAAAACACAGACATACATGCAGGCAAAACACCAATGAACATAAAATATAAATCAATCAATCAATCAATAAATAAATAATATTTTTTTTTTTAAGAAATACAGATAAAAGTTTTTTGTTTTGTTTTGTTTTTAGAGACAGAGTTTCTCTGTGTAACCCTGGTTGTCCTGGAACTCACTCTATAGACCAGGCTGGCCTCAAACTCAAGAGATCTGCCTGCCTCTGCCACCCGAGTGCTGGCACTAAAGGCGTGTGCTGACATCCAAGAGGACTTTCTGGCCAGGTGACCAAGTACCTCCGTCACAGTAAAGCTGGAGCACTCTTACAGAGCAAGAGCTGGGGAGACAGGGCCTGCTTGTAAGCTCAGACTTGCTCCTTGGTCACTATAAGAGGATCAGGACCCTGGCTGGAGTCTCTTTCACAGACTTGTGAAGAGCTCCGGCCACACTGGGCAAGCCCCCCAACTGACCTGAGAGTGCCATGCAGTCCAGAGCCCAACTTGCTGACTCCTCTCCCAGCTGAATTGGTAGTGTACAGGTAACGCCCATCTGCGGTGAGGCAGCGCCCCAAGTCAGCATCTGAAATCAGTTCCACACACAATGAGGTTATAAAAATGGAAACTGACTAACATGAATTCCCAATTCAAATAAAAATTTCAATGTTACCTCAACAGTAGATGGCTTGAACCTCCAAACTGAACACAGAAAAGGCATGTGGGAATTTGGACCAGTTTCAGGGACTGAGGACATGGTTATTAGCAGGCCACTCAAAAGGCCTGAGTCAATTTTGACATCCCTAACTGACCGGCCATGAGTGAGAATGAGCACTTAGTAAGAACGGCTCTCGGGAACAAGGATTTCATTAGAGGGCTGTGGGCCTCTCCATCTGTAACATGGGGGTAAAAACATGTACCTCGCGGGCTGCGCTGCAGCTAGCAGAGACCATACACAGCAGTGCGCCTAAGCTGCTCTCTGGTGCCAAGCCAGTGTTCCCTAATGGCAGTGGAGTTATACTGTACAGTAATGGCAAATGTGGAACTAAATAAAATCATCTTCTTTGGACTTGCCATTTGGATATTCCAATTTTATCTGGAAAGACTGGCATGAAAGCATGACCTCCTTTTTAAAAAAATGTCTTATTACATTTACTTATCTATTGATTTAGAGAGAAAGAGGGGGGCGCGGGGGGTCAGAGGAAAATCTGCAGACTGTTCTCTCCTTCCACGTGGGATCCGAGGACCAAAGTCAGATGTTGAATCATTTCCCCAGCCCACTTCCCTTCTTAGAGCTCCCACCTGGCTATGGGTTCCCCATTCTAAAAAACAGTTTATGTGGTAGTTAAATGACTACTAACCTATTTTCCCAAGAATTTGCCTTAAAATGAGGATGTAGGTAAAATTTCCAGTGTTTGTTTTTATAATCTTTCCCTCATTGTATTTCAAGAGAGTTGGTCTGACTGAATGAAGCATGTCATAACTAGAGGAAATGCAATGTCACATCACTCAAACCAGCACTGGATCTGGTATCATCATCAATTTTCAGTCTACTAATCTGAGAGAATAGAGACCTACTAATTCCTACAAAAAAAGGAAAAAACAAAGGAAAGAAGAAAAATAGTAAAAGTATATGATCATTTTAGAATATGAACTGACACCCTAAACTTTTTTGTAGTGTTTTGTAAGATTTATTTTATGTACCTCAGTACTGTGCCTGCATGTATGTGCACCATGGCATGTACTGCCTCCAGAGGTCAGAAGACAGCTATTCTCTGCCATGTAGGTGCTGGGACTCAAACCAGAGTCTCTGAAAGAGCAATCAGTACTCTCTCTATATATCTTTTTTTGGTGGGGGAGGGAGGGAGGGTTTTCCAAGACAGGGTTTCTTTGTGTAGCTTTGGCTGTACTGGAACTTACTTACTCTCTAAACCAGGCTGACCTCGAACTCATAGAGATCTGCCTGCCTCTGCCACTACCACCTGGTTGCAATCAGCACTTCTATTTTTTTAAAGATTTATTTATTTATTTAACGTGCACTGGTGTTTTGCCTATACTCTGTGTGAGGGCATTGGATCCCCTGAAACTGGAGTTACAGACAGTTGTGAGCTGCCATGAGGGTACTGGGAATTGAACTCCGGTCCTCTGGAAGAGCAGTCAGTGCTCTTAACCACTGAGCCATCTTCTCTAGCCCTGAAATCAGTACTCTTAACCTTAACCTTTGAGCCATCTTTTCAGATCCATTTTATTAATTAATTAATTTAGAGGCAGGGACTCACTGAAAAGCCCTGACTGTCCTCCAGTTCACAGAGATCCACCTGCCTCTGCCACTAGAATGCTGGGATTAAAGGTTTGTGCCAACCGCACCCTGTGGCATCTTAAAGATTCGTACCTAAAACTATTAAATTACATTTACTTGTCCGTCTTCAGATTACAAAGTCCAAGTCCTTTAGTGTGTGAGTCTGACAAGAGACAGGAGTGAAGGGGACCAACTAAACCAAACTGACCAGGAGTTGGTGTTTATTGAAGCAGAGGGATAATCCATGGGGTTTATTTCAGTGTTCTCACAAATTCTGCCAATGCTACATGTTTCAGTACTAAGTTACATGGTGGCGGTGGCGGCGGCGGCAGCGGCGGCGGCGGCGGCGGCAGCGGCGGCACACGCCTTTAATCCCAACACTCAGGAAGCAGAGGCAGGAGAATCTCTTGAGTTTGAGGCCAGCCTGGTCTATAGAGTGAGTTCCTGTACAACCAGGGCTATTACACAGAGAAACCCTGTCTGGAAAAACAGAGAACAAAACCAAACAAACAAAAGTTACCTAGAACTGTTCTAACTAGAGAGGCTGAGACAAAAGGATGGTTTGAAGAGAGAATAAGAAGGTCTTAGCTCCAAGCAGAGGTTGGAGCCCATCCCCGTGAGCACTCCTGGGCCCAGCAGGTGGTCTGCTTCTCTGGCAACCGTGTGGGCCATACCTTCCTTGGCCCTCCTCTCAGGCCTCTCCAGAGTACAGCGTTATGAGAGAAGGGCTCTGGGCCGTCAAGTACAGAGCTGCCAATGCTCACACCGCACTCTGTGCCTTAGGCTTGATGGGAGGAGTCTCGGAGAGGAGTCTCACAGAGGGCTGGGAATGAAGGGGTATGCTGGACAGGCCCTCGACCCCATACCCACCTACCCTGCACCGATTTCTCTGAGGCACAGTTGATTGAGTCTTTCTGGAACAATCACTGCTCAGTGAGACACTCTTCAGGGTTCTTTCTTTCTTATTCCTATTTCATCGGTTATGTAACAGCTAATGGCATACTATGTTATAATGTTACAATAAGTAATGTCATTATAATAACGGATGGCCAGTTACAATGACAAACCAGTTTGGAAGCAAAGCCTACTCTTGGCAAGCTGTGCTGCCCAGTGGGAGGGCAGTGCACAATCTTGAGCAGAACTGATGGACCTGGGTGCTGTCTAAACAGCTGCAGAGCCAATGAGGAGGCCCAAGTCAGCCGAAGAGTCTGTCAAGTAGGTTACTCATTTTTGCTGAGGTCATATAATAAACTGGCACAAAACCCCATAAAACTGTGTAAAAGCCAGGTGGCAGTGGCACACGCCTTTAATCCCAGCACTCGGGAGGCAGAGCCAAGGGGATCTATGTGGGTTCAAGGCCAGCCTGGTCTACAGAGCGAGATCCAGGAAAGGCACCAAAACTACACAGAGGAACCCTGTCTCAAAAAACAAAAAACAAAAAAACAAAACAAAACACTTCCTACTTTGTATAAGGGACTTAACAGTTCAAGCTTCCTTCAGCCTTCTTTTGTCTTTAGGACAGGAGGGGCCATAATGAGCACAGTAAATGATTAGAAGAAATGGCATCATGGGGCGTGTCTGACCCTCTTACAAATGTCCACTGCAGCTTCAGCACCTGGGGAGCAGGAGCCAAGTGAAGTAGCCCATGTCACCTGCTAGGGTTCCGGGAAGACGGCCCTTGGCTAGGACAGTAAAGCCTGCCCCCCTGCTCACCTCCCTGAGTATCAGCCTTCAGACTGGCACTGATAAAGCAAACAACGAGCACACTGTATGGGGATCTTCAACTCTTAATTAAAAGGAACTCAGGGCTCCAGCCAAAGCATTTGCCACAGTGATCTAAAACCACTCTTCTCACATCTCAGTATTAATCCCAGGGCACCAAGCCTTCCATTACCTTTGTTCTCAGAACTGGAGCCAGTGTTGCTGTCTGGTGCAGGCAGCATGTCTTCATACCCCCAGGATACTATGTGTTTTCCCCCGAGTAAACAGGACGGGGATCCAGGTCCCCCTTCCAAAAGCAGCAGCCTGTAAAGGGATGAAGGAGAATTGCAAAGATCCAAGAGTGCCATTCCAGCAAACCAGAAGTCTACTTACCAGCTCAAAGAGCAAATGCAAATGGTTTAAAGAAATATACTTCTGAATAGTGCTCACAGTGTACTTTAATGAAAAATGACAAAGCAATGCTTACAAAACTTTGGGCCAGGCAGATGGCTTGGTGGACAAGAAATACTATGCAAGATGATGGCCTGAGTTCAACCCCTGGGACAGATGTAAAACACCATACGTGGTGGTTCACACCTCTAATCCCAGCGCTTCCACCCACATTGCAAAGTGAGTGAACGATGGCCCAAAAGCTCACAAGCCAGGTAGCCTGGAGTGTGTGGTACAGAAACAGGAAAGACCCTGACTCTACAAGGTAGAAGGTGAGAGCTGATCCTTGCAAGTAGACTTCTTCCACACTCATACCATGGCATGTATACACCCACACACAGACACAAATAAATAAAACAAAAAACTTCAATGTCTTCAAAACTTTTAAATTTATCTGTGTATAAAATGTACTCATTCTATTTATATTATTTAATTATTTGGGGGGCTTTAGATTTTAGTAATATTGCCTCATGTAACCCAGGCTAGCCTTGAACTCCCTGGTCCTTCTGCCTCTACCTCCCAAGTGCTGGAATTAATGAACCTACACCACTACACCTAGTTTTACATCCCCAGCCTAAATGTATGTTTATTAAATGGACAAATGTGCATGAGGGAAAGAGAAACAGAGGCAAGGAGGGCCATGTGTAGGAAGTACACATATCCAAATGATACAAGTGGTCTTACTGGATAATAAAATTGAGAGTAATTTCAATTTCTTCTTAAACCTGAACACACTGTCATCTCATAAGAATTCATCACAGACTAGAACTTGTTTTTAAATTAAAAAATATATATATACTCTAGGAACACTTTCACATCCTTAAGCAGTTAGCTATGATTCTATATTCATTCAAAACTATGAATTAGCAAGATTTAGTAATCTATGAATTAGCAAGATTTAGTAATCTATGAATTAGCAAGATTTATTAATCTATTTGTCCCTAAGAGCATCCATGTACAAATCTTGTTTAGAAGGACAAGTATCGAAAGGGACAGCTCACCTATATAAAACATCGGCGACAGGCAGGGAGCCCAGCTCAGTCTGTCTCTGCAGCAGATGGACTGTGTGGACAAAAGTCTTCAATGATCCCCTAGAGAGAAAAGGAAGGGATGGAGAAGCCACCCACAATGAAAACCAAGCAAGTCACGCAGCCAGTGTTCATTTTATTAACCACAGGGGATGGCTCCAAGATAGGTCTATCTGCTTCTTTCTACAGGTCAGAAAATGTGCAAACTTCAGCCATCTTACCCATGGCTCTGGCAGAACGTGAGTAGGGGCCAACACAATTCTGACCTGGGAGATCTTCTCGCATTCCCACTGACAACAAATCAAAAGCACAAGGCTCAAGAACCAGGCACTTGGGGGTGTCGTGTATTGACTGTTTCCATCACCTTACCACCTGATCCTCAGGAAAGACATCATAGGGTGAGCCTCAAGTCTAACAGCGTTTCCAAACTTGATCTTGAAGTCTTTGTTAAGTCCATCCACTTCACACAGCATCTCACTTGCAGGACTCACTATGCACTGATTTCCTCATGGTTCCCAAAGCAAGAGGCTCTGGAAAGTCTGGGACATCAGCAGGATTGAAAAGAAGGTACTTGCCGGGCGGTGGTGGCACACGCCTTTGATCCCAGCACTCGGGAGGCAGAGGCAGGCGGATCTCTGTGAGTTCGAGGCCAGCCTGGTCTACAAAGTGAGTTCCAGGAAAGGCACAAAACTACAGAGAAACCCTGTCTTGAAAAACCAAAAAAAAAAAAAAAAAAAAAAAAAAAAGAAAAGAAGGTACTTTCAAGATACACACAACCTACCTGGCAGCAGGGCAGTTATAAATCACCAGACCCTGCCCAGACTAATGGCCACCTGGATCTGATGAGCTGAAGAGTTTGCTGCTCTCTTCTCTTAGGCAAGCCTTAATTGGCAGGTATCTTTTGCCTAAGTTCAACAGAAGTGGAGTGCCTATCACGAGACCTAGCAGGCTCGGGCTTCCTTTTAATTTGCTCCTTGCACTATCTCTCACATTCAAAGAACAGGATAAGGCATGGAGGCAGCACAGTATAAAGGCACCTCCTGTAGCCTGGAGACATGGACACTGAAACTGGGCACTGCCATTCACAACTGCACAATCTGTCCTGTCACCTAAGTCCTGTGGATTCTCCCTCCTGCATCTGCTCAACAGGCACGACTCCCTAGGAGAGCACCAAGTCACACAGAGGGACACAGCACAGCATTTGGAGAATGCAGAGCACTGGAGAACTCGACAGCATCCCAGCCTGCTGGTTTTAGTCACATTTTAGGAAGAATATGTGCGGCCCTTCCATGGCTCCCAGCACCTATATGATCTAGGTTAGACCAACCCCACCTCCTGTCCCTCCCAGTCTTCTACAACAGTCCAGTGCCCCTTCTTTGCTGCCTGCTGCCCCTCTGCTCTGGAGCTCTCTGCTGCTGGCTCTTGTACTAGCTCTTTCTCATCCCCCAGTCTTCAGTTCAAATGCCAGGTAGCCAGCCAATCCTGCCCCACCTCCACTTAGCCATCCTCTACCAAAACATCCTGTTTTGGGCCTGGAGAGGTGGCTCAGCAGTTAAGAGCACTTGCTGCTCTTGCAGAGGACCTGGGTTCAGCACCCACATAGTGACTTACAACCACTGGGAATTCAATGCTGCCTTCTGGCCTCTGCAGGCACCAGACACACATGTGGTACACAACATAAAATAAATAAATCTAAAAACATTTTTTAAAAACACCAACCCCGGGGCTGGAGAGATGGCTCAAGCGGTTAAGAGCACTGGCTGCTCTCCCAAAGGACCCGGGTTCAATTCCCAGCACCCACATGGCAGTTCACAACTGTCTCTAACTCCAATTCCAGGAGATCTGACACCCTCATACAGACATACATGTAGGCAAAACCCCAATGTACATTAAATAAATAAATCTTAAAACAAACAAACAAACACACCAATCCTGCCTTCTTTTTCTCTGCTGGTATCACTCTCTGAAATTATCTGTTACATGTATGTGGCTGTCCTCCTCACTCTCATAGAACTTCTGACATTTCAGGGACTCTCTGCCTACTCACCAGTGTTTCTTAACCACAGACAAGAGTTCCTGGCATAAAACCAATGAGCATGAAGATTTCGCAGAATGAATCACCCCTGGACCACTCAACTGCCAGCTCCGTAAAATTAGAGACCTGGATCTCTATGGTCTAAGAGTTAGCAAGGCTCCTACATTCCAGAGAGATGTTAGACAAGTATTACGTGTAAACCAGGTGTGGTAGCTAAGGCCTGTGAACACAGCTGAGAAAGGAGAATCATGGCCTGCCTGATAGCCTTGGCTTACATAGGGGACCCTATCTCAAAAAGCTGAAAACAAAATAAGAAAATGTTAGTTATTTAATAAAGTAAAAACATTGGACACCCCCCCCCAAAAAAAGCTTTCTCCCCACCCCCCACCCCTGGGGCAGGAGAAACTGGAAACTTCCTCCCTGCTGGCTAGCTTTCATGGTGCTGGAAGGTACCGGGTGGGCTGCTGGGAGAGAAAAGCCATCAACAGTCTCACTCACCTATGAAGACTGAGCAACACCCTACTGACCTGCCAAGAAATAAGGGCATGACTGCTGGAGGAAGAAGGGAATAAACAACCACTCAGGGAATTCACACCCGGTACAGTAAAGCCGGTCAAAAGCCTGTGGCTGGTAGCCGGGCGGTGGTGGCGCACGCCTTTAATTCCAGCACTCGGGAAGGAAGAGGCAGGCGGATCTCTGTGAGTTCAAGGCCAGCCTGGGCTACAAAGTGAGTTCCCCGAAAGGCACAAAGCTACACAGAGAAACCCTGTCTCGAAAAAAACAAAAAACAAAAACAAAAACAAAAAAAAAGGCTGTGGCTGGGAAGATGATAGGCCCTAGTGGGAAAGTTACTACAGTGGTTTTGTTATGGACAAGTTGTGTCCATCAAATTGTCTTCTAAATATTTGTGTTTATGCTCATAACTTAATGCTGCTGCCAACTTTGGTCAGAGAACTGTCATTCTGCACTGGGTATCAACTCAGTACTCATCACTCAGCACAAGTGATTGTTGGATGTTCAACCCTAAATGGGGCATGACCATTATCCCTCCAAGGCTCAGGGGACTCTTGGTAGAGAGGTACAAAGACAGAGCTGGCAAGGAGTGCTGTGAAATGACATCTTCTGGGTGACATGACTGTGGTCATGAGGTCACAGCAGCTGTTCACTACCTGTAGGAGACCTACACAAGATGGAGCCATCCACATTGTGTGATGGAGTGGAGAGGGGCTCAGGAGGCTTTGCCCTTTCTGAGGCAGTTAATGGTTGCTGTGGGAGGGAGATTTAGCCATTGGTAAGGTACCCATGCTCCTATAAATAACCCCTTACCCATGCTCTTGTAAGCAAACCTAATTAAAGAAGAAGAGGGAAAGCAGGGGAGGAGGAAGTGTTGGAGGAAGAATTTTCATTTTTGTGCCAAACAGAATTTGGAATCTCAAACACACACAATTTTAATAAGTATTTGCAGTTGAAATGAATTTTGGTTCATAATTAAAAAGTGAGTTTAATGATCCAGTGTTTAATAACGAAATGCTCAAAACTAAAAGGTTGATTATTCCCAGCATCCTGCCTAAAGATAGCACTGTCTAAGTGGGAATTTTCTCAAAATGGAACTTTTACATTGACAATAAATCTATTCAAGTCTCAAAATTGCTTTTTGCATATGCAGGGGAAAAAAAAAAGTCAATCTAATCTGAAGCCTTTACAAAGATTCTTCTTTCTGTATCAGCCAATGTCTCCAGAATGAAGCTCATGCCAGAGCGCACAATCAGCTGCAGTCTCAGGAGCAGTCTCAGGAGCTGGGACCAACCAGTGACAGCAGTCTGCTCCAGGCAAAGGAGCTGACAGTGTAGGATGATGCTACCCTGCCACCTTAAAAATAACTGGAGAGGCAGTCAACTCAAGGTCAATTTTGAAGCTGCAAAGAGAAATCTTCCTTCAGGAGAGTTTCCCCACATATGCCTGGGTTAAAAAAGGATGATCACACCCTGCCCCTCCCCCCAAAAAAAACCTGAGGAGGAAAGACAAGTGAGTGACACTGGACAGGAAGGCCATGGTTGAAACGGGTCCCTGCCAGTGCACTCAGAGAGGAACAAGGCAGTGAACTTCCTCCTTACACGAGGTCAGATGTGCTGTTGGGCAGTAGAATTACAAGCTGCAGATCAGCCTGGGCACTGCAGCAAGACCCCTGTGGGATGGGGAGGGACAACTCCAAATCTATTTCCTAGTGACAGCATGTCGAGCACATCAGTACAGAGGACAACATGCTACTACATCTTTACACACACCGAGTTATCTTTCAGTTAAAGCAAGGCCCAGGGCAGCTGAGATGGCTCAGCAGGCAAGGGCACTTACTGCCATCCTGATGACCTGAATTCCATCCCAGAATCTACATGGTGGAAGAAGAGAACTGAGTCCTGCAAGTTGTCCTCTGACCTCCACACTCACACTATGTCATATGCACATACCCCACATACACAATAAATAAATGTAAAATGTTAAAAATATATAAATGGGAGTCCAGAAATACAATCTATGACTTAGATCTCACCAGGTGAGATCCTGTAATTTGTTGAGAGACTCCTTTATTGACAGACATTTAAAAAAATTTAACATCTCTACGACATTTTGCCTCTCCTTACGGGAGAAACAGACACAGCACCCTCTGCTGATGTGGAAGATGAGCCACTTGAGAGCAATCAGCTCCAACAAGGCTGCTGCTCCTAGCTGTCATTACAGCAGAGCAGAACACCAAAAGCTGGACTCATCAGGTATGACTGAAGCTGTGACATTCAACACTGAACACAGAAGCACATGCTGAGATGCCCATGAAATACACCCAGTGCAAGTGCAGGAGGCAGAGGGTCGCCAAGTGGCACGTTGTGTTATTTTCCTTACCTGGCACATGCCAAAGCCACCAGGGCAGCGGCAGCATTCTCCTTCTGCTTGTGTGGGATGTGTCGGCCTGTGTCCGAGGTCTCCTCTAGCCAAGAGCACAGCAGGGTTTCTATCCCATTGAGACAGTCGGCAGGCTCCTTGGTCAAGCTCAGAGGCTGACAGTCACGCAGGCAGTTCAATAGCACCTCAGCGGTTATGTTACAGAGGGAGGGGTCTGTTCTACTCTGGGACTGAATAAGGGGGAAGACCAACAGGAGGCCCACCCGGGACGTGAAGGGCGCTTGCTCAGGTTGCTGCAGCAAGCCCTGGCGCTTGAGCAGGGCCAAGGTTTCTTCATCACCCGAGCCTTCCCGTTCATGCTGCTCCTCCAGGGCCAGCTGGCGCTGGGCATTCCACAGTCCACGCAAGGCATTCAGGCGGTATTCCAGCAAGCGGGCATATGCATTGCTCTGATTGCCACAAACAGAGCGCAAACGTTCTGCTAACTCCGTTGGGTTCTTGGTCTCAAACGTTAAAATCTAAAGAAAAATACAATAGAGAAATGGGTATGTACTGCCTTCCCCAGTCATTATGGAAGCAAATGTGCCCAGTAGACTCTACAAAGAGTTCACAGTGCCAGGCACGATAGATCACACCTTTTTAATTCCAGCTCTTGGGAATTACATGAGATCCACAGCCTGGGCTACAGAGTGACACCCTTCTCTAAAAAACAAAACAAGGGGATAAGGAAACAGTTCAGTGGACAAAGTGCTTGCCTATATATATGTGTGTGAGAATCAGTTTGGACCCCACCATATATGTAAATGCTAGGCAGTCATGGCAGCCCACCTGTACTCTTAGAGTGCTTGGGATACATATATAGAGGAACCATTGGAACAAGCTAGCTAGCTAAACTAGCTAAATCAGTAAGTTCTGAGTTCAACTAAGAGGCCTTGCCTTAATATAAAAGGCTAAGAGCAATCAAGACACTTGATGTCAACCTCTGTCCCCAAACACACACACACCACAGACACACATAAAGAAAAACAAAAAAAATTATAAAAAATAAAAATAGTCCACAGCAAAAATTATTTCCATTCCAACCAAAGAGAAAACATGACCTGTAAAGTTAGCTCTTCACCGATGGAAATCCCTGTTCCAGGCTTTTCTGGTAATGCTCCTTCTAAAATCCAGAATAGAGCACCCAGATAATGGCTCACCAGTAGAGTGCATGCTTAACCTGTTTTGGTACAATTCTCAGCACCAAATACACACACACACACACACACACACACACACACACACACACACACACACACACACAGTAGTACTGGCCAATAATCCCAGCACTCAGAGGAGGCTGGGGCAGGATGTTCAAGGAAGAGAGCGTGAGGGGGTACTCAAATCATAAAGGCATGGTACAGAGATCTAGGATGCAGGAACATTGCTTTTCTCCAAGCCTTTCCCATCTGATTTTCCCCAGGGCCAGGCCCAGCCGCTCCAGCATGCTTGTGTGAGCTCTGTATCCTGAACTCCTTTGCTTTCTTGTCTTGAGAGCGCTGGCTCTTTCTTAGTTGAAAATCTAGAGGACACCTCCTGAGAACCACACATTTTGGCAAGAAAATAATGGTAAATATTGGACACATAAGAACTGGATGAGTCTTTATCACAACACAGACAAGTAATGGATAGGCAACAATAAGAACAGAGTGCACCTCAAGACCAAACTTATAGTGGGCATTCTAGGCTTGAAGAATAAAGATCACATTTGTTTTTGACAATCCACTTGGTAATGGGAGTTAGAGACTTAATACTTATAACAACTTAGGGTTATTTAACTCATACTTATAGTTTGATCTTCTTCCTTTCTTCCTTTCTTTCTTTTTCTGAGACAGGGTTTCTCTTGTGTAGTCCTGGTTGTCCTGGAGCTCTCTGTAGACCAGGTTGGTCTTGAACTCATAGTGATCCACCTGTCTCTGCCTCTGGAGTGCTGGGATTAAAGGTATGAACTACCACCGCCTGGCTCTAGAATAGTTATTTTTCAAGTCAGAGCTAACAATGTAACTAGAGTTCTTGAAATAGAATTTTAGATAAATATACAACATATTGTATAGTTTTATTATAGTTATTGCTTATATTAAAAGTATAGTTTCAGCTTATATTGTTATTAAATGTTATTGTTTACATATTATATTTATAATTTGGAGTTAACTATAGATTCTTTCATGCTTATCAGTGTATTTCAGAAACAATGTTGGAGATTTCTAATAAGAATAAATTGCTATTTAATGGTACTGAGTTGCTTTTCGATTCTTGAGTTCAGAAAATGCCTGTATTGAATTTTTTACTAGTTACTTCAGATACCCTAAGTAGATGATCAGTGTATGGAAGTAAAAGTGTACACATGTGGACTGTATAGCCATCATACCAGGTGGAAGAAATCACAAAATCTGAGTTATAATTAATCAAGTATTACATGATCTATGCACTTCAATGGCAGTTGTGTCTACTGACTCGGCAGCATCCAGAGTTGTCCATTAGATTTCAGTATCTCCACTGCAGCAACTGTCAACTTCAGATCCTTCAGTTTGAAGGTCATGGTCGTGGCCCAAAGCCATTTCCTGCAGACGTCCTACCTTTGGGTTTTAGTAAATCAGCTTTGGGGACACTCTATTCTTGTACTTATGAATACTGAATGACTTGTCTAGGTCCTTATATAAAATCACTGCTCTCAGTAACTGCTCCTGACCAAAATGCCATTAGAAAATTAATATTTTTCTCTTTAAAACAGAGGGAAGCTATTTAAAGAAAAGGGAAGCTCCCTGTCACTCTTAATCATAATAGCCACTAAGTACCTTAGTGGTAAATGCTTAAGTCACCCCAGTTAAGAAAGTGATTTCCAAAGTAACTCACAACCTTAATGCAATTTTATTATTTTTTATGTGTATGGATTTTTAAACTAACAGTCATTCTGGAAGGTCTAATAGAAGGGAGAAAAATATTCTTTGCAGGTTAAATCTGGTTTTGACTAAAACTCAATGGTTAAAATAAGGAAAATTACATACATTTCCAGGTATGGTAACACACACCTGTGATCCCAGTACTGGAATACAAAAGGTAGATCAGGAATTCAAGGTGATTCTTGGTTACACAGTGAGATTACAGAAGACTAAACTACATAAGACCTTTTTTCAAAAACAAACAAACTAGGCTGGAGAGATGGCTCAGCAGTAAATCGTGCTTACCGCTCTTGGTAAAGACCCAGGCTTGGTATCTAGCATCCACATCAGGTGACTCAGAATTGCCTGAAACTCCAGTCCCAGGGAATCTGACACTCTGACCTCCATGGAAAACTGCATGCATGTAAGTATACACACACACACACACACACACACACACACACACATACACACACACACACAGTCTTTTTTTAAGGAGTGATGACAATTTTTTCTTAAGTCATGATTAGAGCTGATTTTTTTAAATGGTATCTTTAAATAACTGGAAGTCAAACAAACGGTGACAGAAATTGACATATGGCAAACGGGAGACACCTGACAGAATCGTCTCTAGCACCATAGGAACTGTTCCACCTCCTGTCCGCTGCATGGGGCTGACTATGCTCCTGCTCAGGGGCAAAGGGTGGGAAGTAAAATGGGAAAAACCACTGCAGATGCTGTGTGCTGTGAACCAGCAATGGACATTACATTCTAGAGTGTCTGGAAAGAAACGACAGTCACAAATGAGGCTCAGTGCAGCACCAGGGAGACAAGTCCCATCATTTTATACACTGTGTCCCCACTGTGGCACATTAACCAAGTCAACTGAGTCATCGAGTGAATCCAGCCACATGGCTGTTTCAAAGATCAGCTGGTGAATTTACAGCCTCATACAGTTTTTAAGTGACAACCTGAATTCTTAATCCAGTTTGCAGATTTCTCTACTATTGTTCACGTCATGCAGATGATAATCATGCCAAACTGGGCTATATTCGGAAGTTCAAAGCAGACCAAAAGACCTGTGAACCAAGTGAATGAATAGTGAATAGAAGGGTGGAATTCCATCTCGAGTAGTGAAGCCTAATCAAGAGTGGATCACTTATCAACTAAATTCAATTCTCAAGCCACATAACTTTACCCCGTCTTAGAAACATGTTCATTCAAACTCACTTTCAATGGCTCCTACTTTTCAAAAGGTCTTCACATACCTGGTACCCGTGATATTAAATTCCACCTCACGTCATTAACTCAGCCTTTAATTGGTGCCAAAACTGGAATGAGCCTGACTTGCTACTTGATCTTTTTTCAGTTTTGGCTTTGGGTACAGCTTTCTCTGGAACCTGATTTTCCCAGAGCTTCCTATGAGTAACTGCTGCTGACAAAGGACTAAGTCACATTAAGGGACCCCAGCCACACAAGACATCATGGCTCACACCTATAATCACAGCACTGGGGGGTGGAGGCAGCAGGATCAAGAGGTCAAAGTCAGGTTTGGCTACAGAGTGAGTTCAAGGCTTACTAGAGAGACCCTACTTCAAACCTCCCCCCAAAAGCTAATATGATCTTCAAATGCATCAGAATTTCAGTGTAGAACCAAGGTTGGTAACAATCCCATTTATACTTTGCAGTGGTTAATCTGCAGCTGGACCATCTTGTTTACTTTCAAGCACTACATTTTAAGACACCCGTAAGAAACTAGAGAGTGTGTGGAAGTGGATGACCCAATACTATCGAAAACATGTCACAGGAGAAATGATTAGAGAAGTTGGGGTGCATGGCCTGCAAAAGAAATGAGATGACAGGGCGGCCTTCATGAAACAGAAAGGCTATCATGTGAAGAAGAAGACAGTCTTTACTGCCCCTGAATCAGGAACAGTAAGTTAGTAAGGTGCACAGCACAATAAAAAAAATCTTGGCTAATAATTCACAGAATGCCCTGGAGTGTGGACCTGTTTTACAAAAGTCCTTTGCACAGAAAGATGTGTTTCTCAGATCAGTTTGGAAGGTCTACCCAGGGACCCTGAAACCTGTATTTAAGAAGGCTCCCTAAGCTGGGCGGTGGTGGTGCACATCTTTAATCCCAGCCCTCAAGAGGCAGAGGCAGGCAGATCTCTGTGAGTTCGAGGCCAGCCTGGTCTACAGAGTGAGTTCCAGGACAGGCTCCAAAGCTACAGAGAGAAACTCTATTTCGGGGAGGAAAAAAAAAAAAGAAGAAGAAGAAGAAGCCTCCCTAGGTAATTCTACGTAGTCTTTTTTTTAACACAACCTTTATTAAAGACTTACTGTAATTTAACTCACATATCATAAAAGCCATTCCTCCCCCTTCATCCCTCTCCATGGCTTTTAGTATATTCACATTTTAGAACATTTCATCAAACTCAAGAAACAATGTATCTAATATAATCACTTCCCATTTTCCAAATGATCCAGCCCTGGAAAAACCTATTTTAATCTCTATCTCTAGAGAGCTATTTGTTCCTGCCATTTCATCTAAATGGACTCAAACTATGCATGGTGTTTGGCGGCTGGTCTGCCTGTCTCCCTTAGCATCTGTTTTCAAGGTTCATGCTGTTGCAATGCATCAGCCCTCACTCCTTTATCCTGTACTGACCTATGTCTAGTTACTCTTTCATCAGGAGATGGCCATGTTAGCGCTAATGAAGAATGCTGCCATGAACATCCACATGCAGGTTGTGCAGACATGCTTTCATTCACCATGTTTTAACCCTAGGACCAGGACTGATCATGTCACCATCTGGGGGACCTACAAAACTGTCATCTAAGATGGCTTCACCATTTCATGCTGCATTTCCTCATACAGCTGCTAACTCCCTTTATCTCCACCTTTTACAGCAGAGCCATGCCATCCATGTGCAGTGGCATCTCCCTTGGTTTGATCTACATCTCTCTGGCCACTAATGATGCTGACCCTCTTTTCACAGAAGTATAGGTCATTTCCAGACTTCTTTGGGAAAAGACTACAAGGGTGGGAGGACAGCTCAAGGACAGAGCACTGGGATAGAGCAAGGCCCTGTGTTCCATCCTCAGCACCAAGAAAAGAAAGAAAAACTAGCCCATTTGAAGAAAATATTTTTGCCAAAACAATAAGAACAATAACTAACAAAAACATCAATATGTTTAAACCAGGCATGGTGACATGTCTCAGGACAGCTCGGTCTACACAGTGAGCCATCATCCCAAAAAACCCAAACCAACAATGATGGTGAGTTTCGCAGAATTGTTTAGTGAAATATCCTACAGATAAAATATAAAAGCTGTTACCAGGCAGTGGTCACACATACCTTTAATTCCAATACTCAGAAGTCAGAGGCAGGCCGATCTCTGTGAGTTCGAGGCCAGCCTGATCTACAGAGTTTCAGAAGAGCCAGGGGTACACAGAGAAACCCCATCTCAAAAAATAAAAGCAAAAACAAACAAAAAAAGCTGTAGCACTTAGGAGGCAAAAGTAGATCTCAAAGAGTCCAAAGCCAGTATGCTCTACATGGCAAGTTCCAGGCCAGTCAGGGTTACTTATTGAAACCCTGTAAGGAAAGAAAATGCACCTTATTGATTTCTTGTAGCTGCTATAACAAATCACCACAAATACAGTTTAGGACAACAGATATTCTCGTATAATTCTGGAGATCAGAGTCCCAGTTCACTATCCTGGGGCTAAAATCTCTGCACTCCTTCAATCTCTGCCTCATTTCTCTTGGTAGGTAATCTCTGCCTCCTTTCTCTTGGTAGGTAATCTCCTTCTGCCTCTCTTGTAAGCACCTGATTGTATCTAAAGCCTCCCAAAGCAATGACTCCTTTTCCTTATGAAGAAACAATTACAGGTTCCAAGGACCAGGACCTTTCCTTCTAGTACTCAGGAACTCAGGGCAGAATCTAAAGCCTCACACATGCCAGGTAAGCAATCTACCACCAAGCTGCATCCCCAAACCCATTTTATACATTTTTATTTTGAGACTGGGCCTCAGAGCCAGGCATGATGGGTCATACATATAATTCTTGTACTTGAGAGATGGAGGCAGGAGAATCATGAGTTTAAGGCCAGCCTTGGCTATATAGCAAGTTCAAAACCAACTTGGGATACCTTAAATGATTTTCAATAATAATAATAGGAAAGGCAGGGGCTGGGGGATTTCACCAAGCTGTCTAAGCTGGACTTGAACCCACCCTATAACCCTTGAACTTGCAAGTCCTCCTGCCTCTCCCTTTCAAGTAGCTGGGATTACAGGCCTGTGCCCCAGGGTTGGATCTTTTATTTTAAGAGGTCACTGTTCAGCATGCAATACTCAGCTAGCTTCAAGCCAACAGTCCACTCCTAAGTAATTTCCCAAAGCGATGCTTATGCATGGAGTCAGATCACATGCAGTCACAGCCCCACTGTTGATAATATAGGATACACTGGCCTAAGTCATGCAAACAGAGACATGCAGCATCAAAAATAACATAAATACACAACATAGAAGGATCGTAACACAGAATGCCAAAAACAGCCCCAAAAGTCACATGGCAGACTATTAATACAAGGAAACCTCAGAAACACACAAAACTCAGCTCTCTGTTACTTAGGGGTTTGTGCATAACATGATGAAACAATAAAGAAAAAAGAAACAAAATTCAAGACAGTGTTTCTGAGGAAGAGGGAGGGCTGGACTGTAGAAGGCACTGGTGAGGCACCTACATCTTTGTTGTTTTAAGACAGGGTCTCAAGCTGGGCGGTGGTGGCACATGCCTTTAAGCCCAGCACTTGGGAGGCAGAGGCAGGCGGATCTCTGTGAGTTTGAGGCCAGCCTGGGCTACAGAGTGAGTTCCAGGACAGGCTCCAGAGCTGCACAGAGAAACCCTGTGGGGGGGGGGGAGAGACAAGGTCTCAGTTTGTAGCTCTGGCTGGCCTGGAACTCACTCTGTAGACCGCGCTGGCCTCAAAATCAGAGATCCACCTGCCTCTGCCTCCCAAGTGCTGGGATTAAAGGCGAGCTCCACTATGCTGGGCTCTACTTCTTTAAATGTAGAATAAGGACCACAGAAAAATAAGCAACTTTTTCTTCAAAAGGAAATCCAAACACATATATACAGACGATACCATGCATACATGACGTGTGTGTGTGTGTGTGTGTGTGTGTGTGTGTGTGTGTGTGTGTGTGTGTGTGTGTGTCTGTGTCTGTGTCTGTGTCTGTGTCTGTCATATACACACTTTGTGGTGTATGATAACAATAAACACACTGCAGTCTGTACTAACTATTAGCCCAGCCTGGAAAGCAGAATGTGGTCACTGAGTTCATTGCTGAGAATTATTCAATGGTTCCCCTAGAGACATAGCTGAACCCCATATAATGAGAATATGCCCAGCATAAGTTGTAAAAAGCCCAAGAGCTGATGCACAAGCCAGGCTTGGGGTGTTGCTGTGCTCTCTCTGCCTCTAGAAGGAGCCACCTGCTTTCTAGAGAGAAGAGTAGAACCTACAGAAGAAAGGAGGGTAAGGGAGACTGCAGCTAAGGTGACAGCTGGCCAGGCCTAGAGACAGCCATTTTTGGTGATTACAAGGACAGAGGTGCTACCAGCATCTAACAGACAGAGACCATCAACTGAGTAAACATCCCACAATGTACAGGCCAGCCCTGCAATCAAGAATGATCTGACCAAAATATCAACGGTGCTAAGATTGGGAACTCTGGTCTGTAGTGACCACCTGAAAGAGTGCATGCAAGAAGGCCAGCTGCTGCCATCTTACATGAAATATGATACAGAACACCTCAGTGAAACTTTTCACTCCTCAGACATTCACACAGGAGACATACTAACCACATGCTGCATTTGCATATAGGATGTAGAGATAACTGTTAGGCACCACAAGAATTTGGACAGATTATAAGGTTCTAAAGGATGATATTCCAGAATCATTTACCTTTATGTATCCAGCACTAAAAACTACTTGGTGGCACACATCTTTAATCCCAGCACTTGGAAGGAAGAGGCAGGTGGAGAGATGAGTTCCAAAGCCAGCCTGGTCTACAGAGTGAGTTCTAGGACAGCCAGAGCTATACAGAGAGACAGAGACTGGGGGGGAAGGAGGGCCTTTTTGGAATGGTTTTTCAATACTAATGCACAGCACCTGGTGCAAGGCAGTCACTCAACAGCACTTGCTAATATTACTGAAACGATTATTCAAAATCATCTCACATTTTGTCTTTGTAGGAGTACCAGAGAACCTGACATGTTAGGTCCCAATATTTGATAGATACTGAATGAGCAAAGGACTAACAGTGGTACCCAGCAGTACACACACCTTCTCCCTTGACCAGAGCAAATCACAGAAGAGCAATGAACATAACTAGACATCCACACCAGCCCTGCACTTCTCTGAGACTCCAGCTCTTGTCCCAGCTTCCTCGTCGGGCTCTAACTTGAACAAGGGACCCAGAATGAGTGCATCCATGGCTGACTATGAGATCAGAGACGTTCAGGGATCTACACCGTGTCTTCTAACTGCTAGGCTGTGTCAGGCAAAAATATGACTCAATAAAGATCCCAGGTGACCATGGCACCCCACTAAGGACCTCTAAGGAACAGGAGAAACGCTGCCTGTCCCATGCCATGAGTTTGTGCCATCTCAATCTCTACTCACAGCCCTGCCTAACAACAACTGCCTGGAAACCTCATCTAGCATTTTTGGTTATTTCTTCTCAATTGAAAGACTTCACTTTAGAATTCAAATCCATCTGTCGCTTCAGTCTGCAAAGAACAAATGTTCAGAAAAACTGACTAGCTAAAATTAAATGTACCTGAGCTGAGACTTAATGCTGTTGGGGGAGGGGGACCCTGAGCAAAGAGCTCAAGGAGAAGCCACCAGGAGAACACAGTACATATCCCTTAAGTCTTCTCCAACCCCCTTCCTTGCAAAAGGAGGGAGAATCCAGAAAAGTCTAGTGAAATCGACACATCAAACATTGCTCACACAAAGTAATAGTTCTACCAGCCCAGAGGCAGACATTCTCCGTCAGACACCAGAAAGCACACACTGGCTCATGGTCTGTAGCTTCACTGTTAAGTATCTCCTCAGCTACTGGCCCTGTCCCCATCTGTGATCAGAGAAAAAAAAAAAAAAGTTCCTATGGTCTTATCTGGAAAGCATAATTTCATGTTTCTAAAAAGTCTTATCAATACAGGCCAGCAAGATGACTTAGTGGATAAGCACTTGCCACAAAGGCTGACAACCTGAGTTGGATCCTCAAAACCCAGCGTGGAAAGAGAACCAACTCTCAGAAGTTGTCCTCTGACCTCCACATGTGTGCACATACACAATAAAATAATTTAAGGTGGGGTTTTGTTGTTGTTGTTTGGGGGTTTTTTTGGTTTTTTGAGACAGGGATTCTCTGTGTAGCTTTGGTGCCTGTTCTGGATCTCACTCTGTAGCCCAGGCTGGCCTTGAACTCAGGGAGATCTGCTTGGCTCTGCTCCCAAGTACTGGGATTAAAGGCATGCGCCACCACTGCCTAGCTAATTTAAGTTTTTTTAAAGTTTCATAAATTAATAAGAGTAAAATACACAAAATCTCTTCTTTTAAAAAAAAAGTTATGCCGGGCGGTGGTGGCGTACGCCTTTAATCCCAGCACTCGGGAGGCAGAGCCAGGCGGATCTCTGTGAGTTCGAGGCCAGCCTGGTCTCCAAAGCGAGTTCCAGGAAAGGCGCAAAGCTACACAGAGAAACCCTGTCTCGAAAAACCAAAAATAAATAAATAAATAAATAAAAAAATTAAAAAAAGTTATTTTTATTTTATATGTATTTTGTCTGCACATTTTTCTGTGCACCACATGCATGCAGTGTCCACACAGACCAGAGGAGGATATCAAGTCCTCTGGAACTGTAGTTATAGACAGTTGTGAGCCATTATGTGGGTGCAGAGAGCCAAACCTGGTCCTCTATAAGAGCAGCAAGTGCTCTTAACCACTAAGCCCGGTGTCTAGAACCAAAGATTTATGTATTTCTATTTTTTTTTAAATGTGTATGAGTGTTTTGTCTGCATGTATGTATGTGTACCATGTGTATGTGTACCTGGTGCCTCTGGAGGCCAGAAGAGGGCATCAGACCCCATGGAACCAGAGTTACAGCTAGCTATTAGCTGTCATATAGGTGATAGGAATCAAACCCAAGTCCTCTGCAAAAACAGCAAGTGCTCTTAACCGCTGAACCATATATGTATGTGTACCACCTGCATGGAGTGCCTGCAGAAGCAAGAAAAGGACACTGGATTCCCTGGAACTGGAGTTATATAGGCTGTTAGCCGTGTCGATTAGTAACCAAATACAGGTCCTCAGCAAGAACAGGAGGCAAGTATTCTTTAATTTCTGAACCATGCAGGCTCCCATCTTTATGTGTGCTGTGAGTGATATGTGTGTGTGTGTGTGTGTGTGTGTGTGTGTGTGTGTGTGTGTGTGTGTGCGTGTGCAGGTGTGTATCTTATCCTCTGAGTCACCACTCTAGCCAAAATACATCTTCTTTTTTGGGGGGAGGGGGTTGAGACAGGGTTTCTCTGTGTAGCTCTGGAACTCACTCAGTAGACCAGGCTGGCCTCAAACTCACAGAGATCTGCCTGCCTCTTCCTTCCCGAGTGCTGGAATTAAAGGCGTGTGCCACTGCCTCCAGGCCAAAATATATCTTTTTGATGCTGCTTTTAACTTCACTTCTGAGTTACAAACTATTTTGCAAACTATCAAGAAATGATACAAGATGAATACACCAAATATTCAGCCAGGCACAATGGGGAATACTTTTAATCCAAACACTCAGGAAGCAGATCTCTGTGACTTCAAGGCCAGCCTGGTCTATATAGTAAGTTCCAGGTCAGCCAAGGCTGCATAGTATAAGATCCTATCTTTAAAAAAAAAAAAAAAAAAAAAAAAAAAGTTTGTAATAAAAAAGGGAGAGCTGCAGAGCTGGCTCAGTGGTGAAAAGCCCTTGTTCTTGCAGAGGACCAGATTCTGTTCGTAGCACCCACGGTGATTTACAGACATCTCTAATTTCAGTTCCAGTGATCTGGTGCCCTCTTCTGACCTGTATGGGCATCAGGCATGCATGTGATACACAGACATGCATACAGAAAAAACTCATACACATAAATAAAAATGTTGCCCGGTGGTAGTGGCACATACCACCTTTAATCCCAGCACTCGGGAGGTGGAGGCAGGCGGATCTCTGTGAGTTTGAGGCCAGCCTGGTCTACAAAGTGAGTTCCAGGACAGCCAGGGCTGCACACAGAGAAACTCTCTCAAACAACAACAACAACAATAACAACAATAACAATAATAATAATAATAATAAACATGTTTTAATAAAAAAAGAAACCAATCCGGGAAGTAGTGGTGCATGCCTTTAATCTCAGCACTCGGGAGGCAGAGGCAGGTGGATTTCAGTGAGTTCAAGGCTAGCCTGGTCTATATAAGTAAGTTCTAGGACAGCCAGGGCTACACAGAGAAACCCTGTCTCAAAAACCAAAAACAAACAAGAAAAAAAGAAACCCAAACTATGCGTACGTATTTACTGTACATAGTGGGAAGGGTTCGTGCCACGATGCTCATGTGGAAGTCAGAGGACAACTTGCAGGAGTAGATTCTTTACCTCCACCACACAGATCCTGAGGACAGAACCCAGCTCATCAGGCGTGGCAGCAAATGCCTTTACCTACAGACCATCTTGAGGCACCATGTAAAACTTTTGTAAGATGCTATAAAGAAAAGGATGCAAACAGCACTCTTTCCTAAATGGGCTTCCAAGCAAGGCTCAAGAGTTCCTAGGAAAACTGGACAAGGTGATACAGACTTGTAATTCCAGCACTATGGTGGCGGAAGCAGAAGACTGTCACAAGTTCGAGGTCAACATGGGCTGTATAGAGAGTATCAGGACAGCCAGAATTACATAGCAAGACCCTGTCTCAAAAACAAAAGCAAGGGGCTGGAGAGATGGCTCAGAGGTTAAGAGCACTGGCTGTTCTTCCAGAGGTCCTGAGTTCAATTCCCAGCAACCACATGGTGGCTCACAACCATCTGAAATGAGATTTGGCGCCCTCTTCGGGCCTGCAGTCATACATGCTATATACATAATAAATAAATAAATCTTTAAAAAAAAAAAAAAAAGCAAAAACAAGAACAAGAACAAGAACAAGAAAAGAGTTGGGAGACAGTTCGGTGTGCAAAGTGCCCGCAATGCAAACATGGAGAACTGAGTTCAGATTCTAGAATGCAAGTGAGGCTGGATGTGGAGGTGAACGCCTATAAACTCAGCACTTACACAGTGAGATGGGAAGCAGAGACAGGAGCATCCCCAGAAGCCTGTGGGTAGAGTAGCCTGGTATACACAGTGGCAAAGGAGAGATCCTGTCTCAAACAAGGTGGAAGGCGAGGACCAACACCTGAGATGGCACTCTGGTCTCTACACAGGAGCCACGGCACATGCATAGGCACACACATGGACATACATACAAACGCATGTACATATTATACAAAGTATTTGTTAATGATTTATTTTTATGTTATATGCATTGGTGTTTTGCCTGCATGTGTCTGTGTGAGAGTGTCAGATCTTCTGGAACTGGAGTTATAGACAGGTGCGAGCCACCATGTGAGTGGTAGGAATTGAACCCAGGTCCTCTGGAAGAGCAGCCAGTGCTCTTAACTGCTGAGTCATCTCTCCAGGCCCTACAAAGTATTTTTTAAAGAGGGAGTTCACAGCAAGGCTAGTAATGGGGGAAGAGAACAATACTCACCAGTGACTAGAAGCCCAAAGCTATAGTAAGAAGTCGCCACACCCCAGGTCTGCATCTGGAGAACCATAGAATGAGGTGGGTAATGGGGACTGCAGTCCTACTTTACAGACAGGGGTGCTGGTTAAAATCAAACTCATGCCCAGTCCCTGAGCTCAGAGCTCACATTCTGAAACAACCCACATATTTCCTACATGAGCTTCGTAAGCAGCATCCAGGGAACTTGTTGGAAGGCTACATCCCTGATGGTTTCCACCAGAGGCCCTGGGGCACTGTCTGTCACACCATAGTAATAGTCACCAGATACAACTTGAGACACCTGCCCAACCTCTACTGCCACCCAAAACTTTATTTAGAATGAAACCTATTACTGCATATAAAATGGTCATTATTAGTCAGGTGTAGTAGTGCACGCCTTTAATCCCAGCACTCAGGAGGCAGAGGCAGGCAGATCTGAGTTCCAGGACAGCCAGAACTACAAATATGTATACATGTGCACACACACACACATTTACATATCTACAAGGGCACTAATACTGAATTATAACATTTCATATTGTTTCTTTTTCCACAAATACATAAATTTATTGTAGAAAATATTTATTTCTGAGCTTGCCATGGTAGTGTATGCCTGTGATCCCAAAACTCAGGAGGCTGAGACAGGATCAAGAGATTCAGGACAACCTGAATATATAGCAAGACCCTGCAGGACTCAAGGGGGAAAAAACAAAAGAATAAAGAAAACCAAGAGCTGGGTATGGTGGTGCACGCCTCTAATCCCCCAGCACTTGGAAGACAGAGAAGCAGATGGATCTTTATGAGTTTGATACCAGCCTGGTATACATAGTGAGAACTAGGATCACTGAAGCTATGTAGAGAAACCATTCCTCAAAATAAATAAATAAATAAATAAACAAATAAACACATACATAAATACATAAATAATCATTTAAAAAATAAAACCAAGAGTCTGGGATAGGGACTAAGATAAGTAAAGTTCAGGAACTAGCTTGCTTTCCTCCTGCTAACCATCAATGTTCATGGAGCACACACTGAACTTTTTACATAAGCTTCCTTACAGTCCAAAAGATTGAGGAGGAAAACATCACTCTGGCCCCTAAAGCAGTGATGCTCAGAGCAGAGACCATGCCAGGTGGTGAGAACTGCTGACTTATAACATAAGGACAGTATGCTGTCCCAAGCTGTGTTTGCTCTCATGCCAACTGCTTGCCAGATGAACCTATAAACACATTCCATTTATATGAGTGATGTGTGATAGGACAATACGTATAATGCTGTGTTTGAGCCCCACTCTTGTTAGTTGAACAGGCCATAGAGATGATAGGCCATTAAAGAAATGCTGAGATGTGGTGAATTTGTATAGAGGTTGAACATTTTGTTTTGTTTTGTTTTGTTTTTCAAGACAGGGTTTCTCTGTGTAGCTTTGGTGCCTTTCCTGGAACTCACTCTGTAGCCCAGGCTGACCTCAAACTCACAGAGATCCGCCTGCCTCTGCCTCCCAAGTGCTGGGATTAAAGGCAAGCGCAACCACCACCCTGCAAAAGTTGAACATTTTAAAGACCAAGCATTCTAACTGCAGGTGGAAGAAAATCTTTTAAAATGTGATATTTAGGAGGCTAGAGAGATGGCTTAGTGGTTAAGAACACTGGCTGCTCTTTCAGAGGATCTGGGTTCAATTCCCAACACCCATATGGCAGCTGACAACTATCTGTGACTCCTGTTCCAGGGGATCTGACACCTTCTCCTAGTCTTCAAATACTAGGCATACACATACTGCACAGACATACATGTAGGCAAAACACTCATACTCATAAAAGTAAATAAATCTATTGCCAGGCGGTGGTGGCACATGCCTTTAATCTCAGCACTTGGGAGGCAGAGGCAGGAGGATCTCTGTGAGTTTGAGGCCATCCTGGTCTACAGAGTGAGTTCCAGGACAGCTAGGGCTATTACAAAAAGAAACCCTGTCTTAAAAACAAAAGCCAGGGGCTGGAGAGATGGCTCAGAGGTTAAGAGCACTGACTGCTCCTTCAGAGGTCCTGAGTTCAATTCCCAGCAACCACATGGTGGCTCACAACCATCTGTAAGGAGATCTGGTGCCCTCTTCTGGCCTGCAGACATACATGCAGGCAGAACACTGTATACATAATAAATAAACAAATCTTGGAAACACTTTAAAAAAAAAAAGCCAAACAAAAAAGTAAATAAATCTTTAAAAATAATAAATTTTATATTTAGTCATATCACTCCAACACAGAAGAAATGACTGGAACAAACTTGTTTAACTCAAGAGCTGTTCTACAAAGGGATCCATATTAGGAAGCCCTGCGCCTCACTGGGGTGACCCCAGAATCTCTATTTGTATAAGCAAATGTAGAGGCAGAATAAAGCACTGGCCATTTTTGTTTAGTTGGTTTGGTTTTTTGTTTTGTTTTTGAGACAGGGTTTCTTGTGTAGCCCTGCCTGTCTTGGAACTCTGGAGCTCTGTCGACCAGACTGGCCACAAACTCATAGAAATCCACCTGCCTCTGTCTCCCGAGTGCTGGGATTAAAGGTGTGCATCAACTTTGCCTGGCTAAGCACTGACCAATTTTCTGACTGAGAGAAACACATCTCACCAACCCGACTTTAATATACCCTTCGCCTGGCCTCTGTGAGGTACCTGATGTGTCAAACAGAACTGCAGGTCAAAAACTTACTCAGTGAATCACTATGTAAAGCAAAATTCTGTTTCAATCAAAATGTAAACACATTATGTTTATATAAATGTATAATATATATACACACACACACACACACACACACACACACACACACACACACACTGTGTGAAGAAGCAGGGTCAAAACTGCCAATAGTAGAGAGATTATGGCTAACATTTTTTTTAATCTTCTCTCTTTCTCTTTTTCTTTAAAATTTATTTATTTGTTTGTTTGTTTGTTTGTTTGTTTTCGGAGCTGAGGACCGAACCCAGGGCCTTTCGCTTGCTAGGCAAGCACTCTACCACTGAGCTAAATCCCCATCCCCTTATGGCTAACTTTTAATCTCCCTTTTCATGCATATAATAAGCACAGATTACCTCTAATCAGGAATGGAAAGGATGCTGTTGGTTGTTTTTACTCTTTACTCTTTGTTCTTTACTCTTGGGGGTGCCCACCACCCAGCTCCCAAATAAATCACAAGGAGGCTTATTTGTTCTTATAAATGCCTGGCCTTAGCTTGGCTTGTTTCTAGCCAGCTTTTCTTAAATTATCCCATCTTGCCGGGCAGTGGTGGCGCACGCCTTTAATCCCAGCATTTGGGAGGCAGAGGCAGGCGGATCTTTGTGAGTTTGAGGCCAGCCTGGTCTACAGAGCAAGATCCAGGAAAGGTGCAAAGCTACACACAGAAACCCTGTCTCAAAAAAACAAAAACAAAAAAAATATCCTATCTACTTTTTGCCTCTGGGCTTTTATCTTTATTCTATATACCTTTCTTTACTTCTTACTCCAAGGCTGGCTGTGTAGCTGGGTAGCTGGCCTCTGGAGTCCTCTTACTTCTCTCACTCCTAGATCTCTTTTTTCTAGATTTCTCCTTCTATTTATTCTCTCAGCCTGCCAGCCCCACCTATCCTTTCTCCTACCTTGCTATTAGCTGTTCAGCTCTTTATTAGACCATCAGGTGTTTTAGACAGGCACAGTAACACAGCTTCACAGAGTTAAATAAATGCAACATAAAAGAATACAACACACCTTTGCATCAAACAAATATTCCATAGCATAAACAAATGTGACACATCTTTAACTAATATTCTACAAGAGGATGTTATCATAGGAAAATCACAAGACTATGACATCTGCCAAATAAGGTATGCTATGAAACAAAATAAAATTTCTGTTCCTTTAAAAACTATACACGGAGAAGCACAGAAACACTTCAAGATAATGTTAAAGTTCTGCTTATGACATCAAGTCACTCTCTAGTAGTCTAACTGGCAAACAGAAGCCTTGCTTCTGGTAGTGAAGTCAGAGGAAAACACACAGCTTTGCTTTGCTTGTTGATGTATGAGTCTCAACTTATCCATGCTGAGAACAGATGGCAAAAGAAATTGGCCCAGAGTGTCACTATGACAGTACAAATATGGTGGTCAGCAGGAAATACATTGTTCTTCATTTCAACCTTTTCCTAGAAACAGCTCCTGGATGTTGTGAAGCAAAAACAGGTGAGCAGGTGTGGGAAGATTTTATTTCTGGCAAGAGCTGATAGATGGCAAAGGAGAACTCTGAATGTGTTGCTTTCTACTTAATTCCAAAGATGCAATAAGGAATGTTGGAAATCTCTTGAATAATTTTATATTTCTAAACTTATTATAATTTTGGAAAGGTTACTGGTACTAAGAATTTAGTACTTTTTATTTTTGCATAAAATGTCTTCTTAAAATTCAAAGCCTAAGCCAGGCGGTGGTGGCACATGCCTTTCCCAGTGCTTAGAAGAGGCAGGCGGATCTCTGAATTCAAGGCCAGCCTAGTCTACAGAGTAAGAGGCCCTGGGAAGGGGTGACAACTACATGACCTGAAATAAACATGTTTTCCTTATAGTATACCCAAACAATGAAGACAATAAGATTTCTGCAGAAATGGCAGGTTACTAAGAAATCTCCAGGGTCAATGAGATGATGGCTCAGCAGGTAAAGGTACTCACTGCCAGGCCTGGTGATCTGAGTCGTATCGCCTGGACCTACTAGGCAGGAGAGAACCAGGTGCTGAAAGTTGTCCTCTGACCTCCACACACATGACATAGCATGCCTGGACCCATACACACACACAGTAAATAAACAAACAATAAAAGAAAATGTTATTTCACATACATAGTTCCTCCAGCTTTGCTTTGCTGAATTTTATAGCACAGCTGTTGTGCTCTCTTGTGCCTACATAGTCACAGGTTCAAGGATTTGCTTCTGGGAAGTTCAAAACATCTATTTTGGTTTTCTTTCTCAAAGATACATGCTAATGCTGCCCAGGAGCCCACGAAGTGAAACAGGACCACCTTAATCTATTATGTCCTTATAAGGATTACATGTTAGCATTCTTAGATGAATCCTTTTTTTTTTTTTTTTTTTCCAGCTCTGGCTGTCCTGGAACTCACTTTGTAGACCAGGCTGGCCTGGAACTCACAGAGATCCGCCTGCCTCTGCCTCCCTGAGGGGTGGAGATTAAAGCTGTGCACCACCACCACCACCCTGCTCTAAGAATCCATTCTTTAAGACACACTCTCAACCCTCACTGTGCACACTCAGGCTGCTCTGTCCATGATGCTAACCTGTGGCCCTACAGTAGACTGTTCTTTGTCCCAGGTCTCTTAGTAAGATACTGGTGAGTTCTTCTGGTTAACTGAGTAACATGACTAGTTTGGCAAATTAAACCAAATGTAAGTAGAGGTCAGTAGGCATTTAGGGCCTAAGGAAGAATGCTTTCCTGGTAGAAATCTGGGAGAATGGAAATGGCAAGGAAGTCACCTTCTCCATTCAAAATGTGCACTCGGCTGGGTCACTGGATACCTTGTTTCCTAGTCTATAGGAAGAGTGGTACATTTGGCTTGTTTTCTTTGATACTGATATGTAAACTATATTAACACAAGAATTTGCTTTTTATTTGACATGAGGTCTCATACAGGCCAGGCTAGAGTGCTTAGATTACAGTTATATGCCACCACCATGCCTCACTTGAGAACAGGAGTTCTATAAAGGGACGGAGCCCCTATACCTCACTGGGGTAACACGAGCATCTTTTCATTTGTGTAAGCCACTCTCAAGGCAGAGTAAAAGAAAAAGTTAGTCTTTCGGCTAAGGGAATGAGTCTGATAGCAAACCTTACGCAGGCACCTGTGTGTCTGTGTAGGAGCATCAGATGGCCAGCCCTTGCTGCCCTTCCCAATCTGCCGTATCAGTTTCAGACAGAATTCAAATCCCCTGTTTCCAAAGTAATTGGAGCGTAAGAAGAAGAAAGCTCCTGGTGCAGGAAGGGGAGAGGGCTCCTGGGCTAGTTATGCAGTCAGAAGTGTGGCTGGACACTATCAGCCTCTCCAGACACAGGGCTGAGTAAGGTTCTCGCCTGCTGCCTGCCAGGACACAGATAAGGAAAAGGGCACAGCCTGCTTCCTCCTGCTGTCTCCAAACCATGACTCACAACATGGAGAGCTTTCTAGCTAAGCAATTTAAATAATCTTTTAATAGTGAAAACCCGAATGAGTGCTTTAGGAAAGAAGACTACTGAAGCAGATACACCAAAAACCATTTTAGAAAACTCTAGATCTGTCTATATACCATTGCTAGTGGCTGGATAGATACAGAGGATTTCATAGTTCTGTTTACTTTAGTAAACAGAAAAGGGTGCCTTGAGGTGGTTCAGTTGGTAAAGTGCTTGCCTAGCATGCACAGAGCCCTGGGTTTGATCTCCAGCACCACACAAAATGGGGCAATTGTGGTGCGCACCTGTACTCCCAGTACATGGGAGGTAAAGGATGATCACAAGTTCAAGGTTATCCTCAGCTAAATAGTGAACTTGAGGCCAACCTGGACTACATAAGAGCCTGTCTCAATCAGTCAACTGGTAGAAAGGGCAAGAAGGTAAAAATGAAAGGTATTAGTTAACTTGGTGTGTTTGTGAACAACTCATGACATAGCATAACATTCCTGGGAATACTATGCTGATGAACATAAGCTTACATTTGCTAAGGATGTCAGTATACCTACTTAGCAACAGCATGAGTAAACAGTGCTTATGTGCACTTAAGAGGCAAAATTCTACAAGTGCAGGGATTCACATACAGCCTTATACTCTCAGGAGCACCCAGAGGCAGGTGACTCTTTCTAGATAGGTACCTTTCTAAGCTGATGGACGTTTCCACAAACCTATACCCTTCCCTGAGTTGTACATTAGTAACCCACTTACTGACGGTTTTATTTTTACCATCTCTCTCATAGAGCATATGACACACTGAAGACTAGCATATGAGCACTGGCTGCTTTACCAGAGGACCCAGGTTTAATTCCCAACATCAAAGTATAGGCTCACAACCATCTGTAACTCCAATTCCAAGGGATCTGACACCTGATACACATACATACATGCAGGCAAAAACTCATACACATAAAGAAAAATAAATAAATCCTTAAAAAAGAAATAGTAGTTGTTAATATGTCTTTCACATTTTTCCATGATGTGTTCCCTCCTTTGATTTCAATGACTGCAAAACAGATACACACTGGATATTTTTTGTTTTGTTTTTTGTTTTTCGAGACAAGATTTCTCTGTGTAGCTTTGGAGCCTGTCCTGGAACTAGCTCTGTAGACCAGATGGCCTCGAACTTACAGATATCCTCTTGCCTCTGCCTCCCAAGAGATGAGATTAAAGGTGTGCGCCACCACTGCCCCACCAAATAAGTATTTTTGTTGTTTGTTTAATTTACCAAGATGAAACACAGCAAAAGGCATTGTACCCTTAACTGCTCCTCAAGAAGTTGGTTAGAAGGTCATCTGGCTTAGTCACTGACATCTCCTGTGTGACCTGGAGGAGAACAAGTCTCTCCCTCTACTGGTCTGCACCAGTCTGTTAACAGCCACCCAGTCTGTTTTTATTGTCACAGATAAACTCAACTACAATTTGATTTGACTAAAATACAGGAAAGACAAGACCACTCCAATCCCAAAGACTATCAAAGAACTGCTAAAACTAAAAGGGGCATCTTGACTGGCAGGACACTGCGTCCGAAAAGAAACAAACCTCAACTGTACAAGCCTCAACTGTACTACAGCTAATATCGAACTGCAGCTATCAGCTTTCCAAAACTGCTGACAAGCACCTGACAAAGGCCCCAGGGAACCTTGTTCCCTCTTCCTCAGAAGGAAACATCTAAGGCCTGCCATGATATACACAATACTCATAGATAAAGCTAGCTGCTGTGAATCTTGCTAAGAAGGGTACAATGCACACTAAATGCTATGATTAACAGAAACCAAAACATAATATGTGTTTGTATTATATTTCCTTTTTTTGTTGTTGTTTTTTTGTTTTGTTTTGTTTTGTTTTGTTCGAGAAAGGGTTTCTCTGTGTAGTTTTGGTGCCTGTCCTGGATCTCGCTCTGTAGACCAGGCTGGCCTCAAACTCAGATTCACCTCACTCTGCCTTCCGAGTGCTGGGATTAAAGGCGTGCACCACCACTGCCCGGCTCCTTTTTTTTTTTTTTTTAAAGAAGTACTATGAGCCAGGTGGTGGTGGCACATGCCTTTAATCCCAGCACTCGGGAGAGAGAGGCAGGTGGATTTTTGTGAGTTCGAGGCCAGTCTGGTCTACAGAGCGAGATCCAGGAAAGGTGCAAAGCTATACAGAGAAACCCTGTCTCGAAAAAAAAAAAATAATAAAAATTAAAAAAAAAAAAGAAGTACTATGCTGGGCATGGTAGTACATGCCTTTGATCCCAGCACTTAGGAGGCAGAGGCAGGTGAATCTCTGTGAATTCAAGTTTATATAGTGAGTTCCAGGCCAGCCAGGACTCCATAGGCTCTGTCTGAGAAAAAAAAGGGAGGAGGGGATGGTGGTGTGGAGAGATGGCTTAGAGATTAAGAGCACTAGTTGCTCTCCCAAAGGACCTAGCACACACATGGCAGCTCACAACCATCTGTAACTCCAGTTTCAGGGGATCTGACAACCTCTTCTGGCCTCCACAGTAGCAAGGATGCATATGGTACACAAATATATATTCACGCAAAACACCAACACACATAAAACACTCAAAAAATATTTAAAAAAAAGATTTATGTCATCCAGCATTGGTGGCGCACGCCTTTAATCCCAGCACTTGGGAGACAGAAGCAGGAAGATCCCTGTGAATTCGAAGCCAGCCTGGTCTACAGGACAGCCAGAGCTACCCAAAGAAACCATCTGGAAAAAACAAAAAAATAAAAATAAAAACAAAAAAGCAACTTGAGGAGGAGAGAATTTATTTAGCTTACAAGCCAAAGCAGGAACTCAAGCAGGGCAGGAACTTGGTGGCAGGAATTAAAGCAGAAACAATGGAGGAATGCTGCTTACTGGCTCTTGCTCCTTGTGGCTTGCTCAGCTTAAGCTTGTGCTATCTTTCTTTCTTTCTTTCTTTCTTTCTTCCTTTCTTTCTTTCTTCCTTTCTTCCTTTCTTTCTTTTTCTTTCTTTCTTTCTTTCTTTCTTTCTTTCTTTCTCTCTCTCTCTCTCTCTCTCTCTCTCTCTCTCTCCCCTCTCCCTCCTTTCTTGTTCATTTTTTTGTATATGAATATTTTGCCTGTACATATGTCTGTGCACCATATGAATTCCTGGTGCTTGCGGAAGTCAGAAGGTGTTGAATCCCCTAGAACAAAGGTTACAAATGGTTGGTAGCCACCATGTGGGTGCTGGGAATCAAATCCAGGTCTTCTGGAAGTATAATCAGTGCTCTTAGCACATGAGCTCTCTCTCCAGACACTCAGCTTGCTTCTTCCCTGCTCCCCACCCCAGTGTGTGTGTGTGTGTGTGTGTGTGTGTATTATTCAGGTGCATTTGTAGATGCATGTGTTGCATGTGTGTGGAGGCAGACACCATCCACTATTTTTTTTTCTTTAAGACTGGGCTGTCTGGCCATTGAGCCTAGACATCTGCATCTGCCAATCCTCGAATCCCCTACACCACAATTCCACAAGCACAACACACCTGGCTTTTTATGTGGTGCCCGGAACTGAACTCAGGACCTCAGGCTTGTGTGGCAAGCACTTTACCCACTGAGCATCTCCATCTTGCTTCTTATACTACCCAGGGCCACCTGCCTAGACGTGGTATTTCCTGCAGTGAGCTGGGCTCTCCCACATCAATCATTAATCAAAAAAAAATCTCTATAGACCTGCCTACAGACAATCTGATGGAGGCATTTTCTTAATTGAAGTTCCTCTTCCCAGATAACTCTCATATCAAGCTGAAAAAAAAAAAAGCCAAACAAAACAGCCAGGATAATATGTTCATATGTGTGTTTGTGTATGGGTATATACACATGAGTGTGGGTGCACTTGGAAACCTGAGGAGAGACTAATCTCCTGGAGCTGGAATTACAGGCAGTTGCTAGCCACTCCACATGGGAGATGATAACAGAACTGGAGTCCTCTTTGTCTCTCTAGCCCACTATGTATTATATTTCTGTGTGTATCTCTCTCTTCAATATAAGAGTAAATTCATATTTTGTTCATTATTGCTGTGTGTGATGTGTACGTGTATATGTTTGTGGGGGCATACATGTGCCACTGTACACTAGTGGCAGTCAAAACATGTCTGTGAAGTCCACCTTTACACGGTTCCAGGGATCAACCTCATGTCACCAGACTTAGACAAGTACCTTTACCCCTGAGCCCTCTAGATAACAAACATCTTTCCCACTGACACCATGGGGGGGGGGGATTTTTCTTTTAGAAAAGTGATTTGTGTTTGAAAACAAGCAGAGTTGGGCTAAGACATGTAGTTCAGTTGGTAGAGCGCTTAATTGTACACAGGAAGCCCAGGTTTTGGTCCCCAGTACCACATAAACTAGTCATGGAGGCACATGCTTTGATCCCAGTACTTGGGAGGGGGTCACAGGAGGATGAAGAATGCAAGGACAGCTTCTGCTACATAGCAAAGTTCTGAGCCAGCCTGGGTTACATAATGAGACCTTCTGCTTTAAATAACAATGGACAAAGTAAGAGACCACACTGCATACCTGCTCTGCATCTGCAGACGGCCTAATGAATGTATGAACACATGGAAGAACTTTTAACACGTAAACATTTTCTATCATCAAAGAATTTCTGTCACCAAAGAATCTGTGTTTGAAGCATCATCATCCCAGAATGATGTTTCCCTGAGGGGCAATTCTCAATAATTAAATATCTTGAATGACCTGATATGTCAACACAGAAAAAAATAAAAAAGACAACGGAAAGGAAAATATTAGAATATATAAGAGATCCCTTTATAAAAATTCTTGAAGTTCAGCCTGCAGGAATAAATTACACTTTGTCTGATGTGTTTATACTAAAAATAACCAACAATATTATTCCTGTTGAAGATAAGACCAAGGCAGTACATATTTATTTAACTATCAATAAAAAACAATAACCTAATTTTTCAAAGTTTTAAAGAAATTGAGGGATAGCTATTAATCCATGCTACTGCATAATTTTAGGATGTACCATGCCAATTGAAGAATCCAGTATTTGAATTATAATGGGTGTTTCAATATCAAAGCTTGCCACATATGGTGTTATTATTAAATGTCATGTGCTAGTTGCTATTCTGGGTAAGTTGCCTCATTTATTCCATTCATTTATAACTATCATTTACCCTCACTGGAGAATATTTCATAAACAAGAAGTAGAAAGATTTTAGTTGCTTTTGTTTTTGAGATAATGTCTCATGTAGCCCAGGCTGGCCTCAAACTTACTTTGTAGCCAATGATGATTTTTTTGTTGTTTGTTTTGTTTTGTTTTGAGACAGTGTTTCTCTGTGTAGCCCTGGCTGTCCTGAAACTCCCTCCATGGATGAGGCTGGCCTCGAACTCAGAGATCCATGTGCCTCTGCCTCTTGAGTGCTGGGATTAAGGGCGTGCGCTGCTGCTGCTGCTGCCGCTGCCGCCGCCGCCGCTGCCGCCGCCGCCGCCGCCGCCGCCACCACCACCACCACCACCACCACCACCAGGCACCGGGCACCAAGGATGATTTGTAATGTCCTATCCTCCTGCTTCCACCTACTGAGTGCTCAAATTACAGGTATAACATATTCAACATACCCAATTTTATGTGATGCTGGGGATGGAACCCAGGACCTCAAACATGCTAGGCAAGCATTTTACCAAATGAGCTACAGGCCCAGCTCCAAGGAGTAGTTCTGGTAAGTGGCAGTGCTGGGCTAAAACTCATCTAGATATGTTGTTGATATTTATACCTAGCTCCTTCCATGTCCATACACAACCCCTGAAGATTCCTTCAGTCTAAAGTGTCAGGTTGTCACTAAGTACATCATCATCCTTTAAATCCCTAGGAATGATAGTGTGCACTCCAAAAATGACAGGCAGGGCTGAGAGAACAGCTTAGTGGTACATCTACCTCGAATGAGCAAGGCCCTGGGAACTACCAAGGGGAGGAAAAAAAAAAACCCACACCTGATCCAAATGATGCTCAAAGCATACAACAGAACAATTGTATCAGGCAGTGGTGGCGAACACCTTTGATCCTAGCACTTAGGAGGCAGAGGCAGGAGGATCTCTGTAGCCTGGGCTACAAAGGGCGTTCCAAGACAGACAAGACTACACAAACTTTATACTGGGGGTTGGGGGCAACAGGGACAAACCCAGAACATCTGCTGTACTGTGTATGAAGATGCCAGTACTACACAGATACATATTTATCACTTAGCTCCAGAAGCAGGAAGGGGGAGGTGTGGCACCAAATAGAAAGACTTAGAGAGGCTGGGCATGGCGGTGCACACCTCTAATACCAGCACTAGTGACTCCAACTCAGAAGGATCACCACAAGTTTAAGGCTAGTCTGACCTACCTAGGGAATTTCAGGACAGCAAGGGCTACACAATGACACCTTGTATCAAACAAACTAAACCGTGCTGTATCCCTAGTAATTAAGGTGATAATCTGGTTGGACTTTGGTTGACAACAGAGAGCATAGTTCTGGGAGGTGGGATAGAGCGCTGACTAACCACATTTCAAGCGCTAACAGCTGCCTGTGGACAGCAGTGACAACAGGGCTGCAGAATTCTGGAAGGTGTCTGGGTAAAGAACCCCGACAACGCAAATATAAAGGCACGCTTTGAAGGATGAAGAAAGCACAGCTGCATGACTGAATTCTAGACAGGTGACAGTGGAGTGTCTCGTCTTAAACCACTTCTCCCGGGTGGCAACCACAAGGACACTGTTGGAAAGGCTCTTCCTTAGAAGTCCAAGACTCCAACAAAGAGCTAGGCATTATGGCTCAGGGCTGTAACCCAAGCACTTGGGAAGTGGAGGCTAACAGTTCAGGAGCTCAAGATTAGCCTCTGCTACACACTAAGTTAGAGGCCAGTCTAGGCTGAAAGAGACTTGGTCTCAGTAAACCAAAGGGGCAGGGGCAAGGATGGGAGAGATGCTATTATTATTATTATTATTATTATTATTATTATTATTAGCTGTTTTATCTTCTTTAAAAAAAAATTGCTTCCTGGAGCTGGTTGGTAGTGGCGCACACCTTTAATCCCAGCACTCGGGAGGCAGAGGCAGATGGATCTCTGTGAGTTCAAGGCCAGCCTGGTCTACAGAGGGAGTTCCAGGACAGTCAGGGCCACACAAAGAAACCCTGTCTTGAAAAAAAAAAGGCTTCCTGAGCCAGACAGATGTGTCAGCAGTCAAGAGCACAGGCTACTTTTGCAGAGGATCAGGATTAGAGTCCCAGGACCCACATGGCTGCTCACAACCATCTCTCCAGCTCTAGAAGATCTAGAGCTCCTCTGGCCTCCAAGGACACCAGGCACGCAGGTGATGCACAAACATACACGCAGGCAAAGCAACCTTAAACATAAAGTAAAGCCGGGCGGTGGTGGAGCACACCTTTAATCCCAGCACTCGGGAGGCAGAGGCAGGCGGATCTCTGTGCGTTTGAGACCAGCCTGGTCTACAGAGCGAGATCCAGGACAGGCACCAAAGCTACACAGAGAAATCCTGTCTCGAGACATACCTGCAGCACCTGCAACCTGAGACAGAGGAATGGCGAGTCCCAGATCAATCTGGGCCACATCTCATACCCTGACTCAAAGGGACAAAAGAAAGACAAAAACAGCTTCCTTGCTAATGGTAAAATGTTTTGCAAATGGAAGGAAGTCAGACAGATCATCTAAGAAATCCAGCCCTGATCAACACCAACAGGTCATAGAAAGTTTACAGAAAGGTAACATTTACTACCACAGAAACGATACAGAGGTTTCCAGATGTGTGGTCATTTGTACATCAAACAATTCCACATCACGTGTTCATCATCAACTTGGACTAAAATGAGGGAGACACAGGGAGAAAGAGTCTGTTTACTCATTTCCAGTTGAGATGCCTATGGGCCTTTCCCAGGTAACAATTTTGAATGAGTCAAAAATTAACTACAGGGACTAAGGACTAGGGTTACCTTTCAATTTAGAGAGCTTGCCTGGCATGCACAAGGCTCTGAGTATAATCCTCAGCACTGGAAAAAAAAAAAAAAGCAAAACAAAACACGGGAACCCTATCATAGTGAAATACAGTTACCAGAACTAGCCAAAGAAACAAGCTTTCCATGCTGGTGTTATCACATAGGCCCTGTACATATCAGCACACTGAACAAGCTCTAGGCAGGACCACAACCTTCTTAAGCAACAGCAAATATAAACAGCATTACAAGCCAGCTCATACACAGAAACCATGGGTGTGACAGTACCTATGATTTCTACTGGTTACAAAGTCACAGCTTCACTCATAACTGAAGAAAATGCTGAGTTTCAGCTCAGAGTCTGTGAAACTCTCACCCAAGTTCACAGAACCCTGAATTCTATTCGAATTAAAAATCCCTGAGGAGCCCTGGCGTGATTCCGTCCTGCATGTCTGTTCTGAGGAGCAGTAGGCAGTTTTCCTCACCCGACTTCTCTCACACCGAAGTGCGTGCCTCCACCTCGTGGAAGACTCGATGGACATGGACATGAGCCCTCTCAGGCCTCAGAACTACCTTTTCGGTTGTGAACTAAAAGCTGACAAGGAGCCGGGCGGTGGTGGCGCACGCCTTTAATCCCAGCACTCGGGAGGCAGAGCCAGGAGGATCTCTGTGAGTTCGAGGCCAGCCTGGGCTACAGAGTGAGTTCCAGGAAAGGCGCAAAACTACAGAGAAACCCTGTCTCGAAAAAAAATAAAATAAAATAAAAAAATTAAAAAAATAAATAAATAAATAAATAAAGCTGACAAGGATTTTGACTTTAAGGTGGATAATGATGAGAATGAGCACCAGTTATCACTAAGAATGGTTAGTTTAGGGGCAGGGGCAAAAGACGAATTACACATCGTAGAGGCAGAAGCAATGAACTATGAAGGCAGTCCAATTAAAGTAACACTGGCAACTTTGAAAATGTCTGTACAACCAACAGTTTCTCTTGGGGGCTTTGAAATTACACCACCTGTGGTCTTAAGGTTGAAGTGTGGGTCAGGGCCTGTGCACATTAGTGGACAGCACCTAGTAGCTGTAGAGGAAGATGCAGTCAGAAGATGAAGATGAAGAGGATGTAAAACTCTTTTTTTTTTTTCCTAGAGCTGAGGACCCAACCCAGGGCCTTGCACTTGCTAGGCAAGCGCTCTACCACTGAGCTAAATCCCTCACCCCGTAAAACTCAAGTATGCCTGGAAAATGATCTGCTCCTGGAGGTGGTAACAAGGTTCTGCAGAAAAAAGCAAAACTTGATGAAGATGATGAGGATGATGAAGATGATGATTTTTTTTTTTTTTTTTGGTTTTTCGAGACAGGGTTTCTCTGTAGTTTTGGTGCCTGTCCTGGACTAGCTCTGTAGACCAGGCTGGCCTCGAACTCACAGAGATCCACCTGCCTCTGCCTCCCAAGTGCTGGGATTACAGGCGTGCGCCACCACCAACCGGCGAATATGATGATTTTGATGACGAGGAAGCTGAAGAAAAAGTTCCAGTGAAGAAATCTGTACAAGATACCCCAGCCAAAAGTGCACAAAAATCAAACCAAAATGGAAAAGACTTAAAACCATCAACACCAAGATCAAAGGGTCAAGAGTCCTTCAAAAGAACAGGAACAAACTCCTAAAACACCAAAAGGACCTAGTTCTGTAGAAGACATTACGGCAAAAATGCAAGCAAGGATAGAAAAAGTGCACTGAACAGTCCTGGGCACTACTGGTAAATGAAGCCCAAAGATGGGGAGAGAGGAAAAGGAGAAACAAATATGATGCATACTGAGTACCATCAACAATCCAGACTGAAGTCTCCTAGTCTCATCTCAATGCCCTTTCCTGATTGGCCATCCATTCCCGCCTTGCACACTGGAAGCAATCTCTTGTTTTCCTAAGGCATTTTTCTTTCACTCTTGTGATGCAGAGGACTTTACTGCTTTCTACACCTGTGCATATGCCTCATCTCTGACCACGTTTTCGTAATACCTTGTATCCTTAGCTGTTCAATAAATTTTTGAATGAACAAAAAAAAAAAAAAAAATCCCTGAGGAAAAAGAAACTTTTATTTATATAGGTCACCTGGGGAAAAGTTTCCTCTAAGGTTCCCAAAATACATTTTTACCTTTCCGCCCTGCAATGCCTCTGCAACTTGCAGAGCAGTGAGGTGGGAATAATAAAATCTTCCTGTTAAATGTGCCCATGTTTGAATGCAAACCCTGATGCAGTCTTCTTTAACTTCGGTAACTAGTTCAACTCAATGTTAAGAAAAGCACACACAAACCGGGCAGTGGTGGTGCACACCTTTAATCCCAGCACTTGGGGTGGGAGGGAGGCGGGCGGATCTCTGTGAGTTTGAGGCCAGCCTGGGCTACAGAGTGAGTTCCAGGAAAGGCTCCAAAGCTACACAGAGAAACTCTGTCTCAGAAAAAAACAAACAAACAAAAAAACCTTAAAAAACAAACAAACAACAAAACTAACAAACAAACAAAAGCACATATTGTAGGGTCTGGTGACACACACTCATAAAATCAGGAGGCTAAAGGAAAAGGATCACTAGTTGAAGGTTGGCCTGGTCTATATAAGTGAGGCCTTGTCTCAGAAAGAAAAGAGACAAATAGGAATGAAGGAAGAAGGGAGAGAGAGAGGGGAGAAAGGGGGGAGCAAAACAAAGCAAATATATCAATAGTCACAGGACACAAGAGGTCCTGGTTTTTCTATGCCATCCAGTAAATAACTACATGTATTGCATTAGACTTTGTGCATCTGTAATCAGTAATGCAAACCACAAATACACACAAAACACATACAGAACACAAGACACCATTATAAATATAAACCAAATGTCAACATTTTGTTAGCATAAAATCACTACTTGAATGAAGCATCTGCAGTTGTTAGAGTTCCTAAACCTACAATTTGCATGAAATAGTTTGCAAATTATGCAATTCCTTACTGCTAACCTAAAATTGCCACACACAATGCTTTGACCTAGTAGTGCAAACGTTGGGGTGAAACACTGGGGATTCAGATGCATGCACTGCAAAGTATCCCATTATGGAACATTAACTTCAAAGTTCCACACAAATAGTCAATACCACTGGGAGAGAAATCATATGGCATTATAAATATGCCTTTATGTTATAACCTGTCTTAATGAGAAAAAGAAATAAAAAAGGAAGGACATGACTGGTCCTGGGTTTCAGTACCAGATAAATGAAAAATAGTAATAAAGGAAAGGATATGGCTGCTCCTAGGTATGGTGGAGGAGAAAGTTTATTGTAGATAAAAGGGAGAACACAGTCAGAGGCAGGGACACCTTGGAGAATCCGAAGGGAACATGGCCAGACTGAGCCAGGCCATGTGAGGAGAGGGGGCAGGGAGAGAGAGGAGGAGACCAAGAGACCAGGAAGATAAAGGTAGACCAAAAGAGAGCAGGTAACCAAAATGGCTGGATTATACAGGAAAGGGCAGCTGGGGGAAGAGCAGCCCAGTCCCTGGGCTGGAGAAGTTCAGGGTGGGGGTGGGGTGTGCCAGCCTGGAGGGCTCTGTAACAGGTAGGGACTGAGGGATGGCTCAATGGTTAAGAGCACTCACTGGCTGCTCTTCTAGAGGACCAGGGTTCAATTCCTGGTACCCACATGGCAGTTCACACCTGTCTATGACTCCAGTTCCAGGGCTTCTAATACTCTCACACAGACATTCATGTAGGCAAAACATCAATGATCATAAAATTTAAAAAAAATCATTTAATCTCAACAATTGAAAGGTAGAGTTAGACAGACCTTTGTGAGTTCCAGGGCAGCCAGGGCTACATTAGAGAAACCCACCCTGTCTCCAAAATAAAAAAAGGTGGGGTAGGGGACAATTAAGGGTCAACAGTGGGTGGGTAAAAGCACTTGCCACGAAAGCCTAACAACCTGAGTTTTATCCCTGGAACACAACAAAGGAGGAAAAACAACAACCCCTCTCACCTCCACACATGTACTATGATATGCCTGAATCTGCTCATCTATACCCTATATAACACACATAGGAACAATGAATTTTTATTTATGTATTTACTTATTTATCTTCTTTATTTTGGCTTTTTAAGACACAGTTTCCCTGGGTAGCCCTGGCTGTCCTGGAATTCAATCTGTAGACCAGGCTGACCTCAAGCTCACAGAGATCCATCCACCTGTCATGTGGGATGTCTTTCTGTATGCTGTGAATATGTGTTGCTCCCATTGGCTAGTAAATAAAGTTCTTTTGGCCTATGGCAAGGCAGCTTAGAGGCAGATGGGAAATGCAAGCAGAGAGACAGGAGGAAGTTGGGGAGAGACACCAGCCTGCCACCCAAGGAACAACATGCCAGCAGACTGGTAAAGCCACAGAATACGTGGCAAAACATAGATTAATAGAAATGGGTTAATTTAAGATATAAGAGCTAGCTAGTAAGAAGCTAGAGCCATAGGCCATCGAGTTCATAATTAATATAAGCCTCTGTGTGTTTACTTGGGTCTGAGCAGCTGTGAGAACGGACGGGACACAGGAAAACTTCTGACTGCAGGTACAGCCACTTGGGAAATTGATTTGGCAGTATCCATTAAAATTTACAATGGCCACCTTAATGTCCCAAATCTACCCTAGAGAAACATTCCTTCATGCAATTCAGACATACAGAAAGAGGCCCCAAAGGACTGGTTTTGATAGTAAGAAACAACCAAAATACCCACTGTGCTGAGACTGAAAATGGCACCTTCTGAAATATCCCCGCCCCAATCTCTAGAAGGTATAGATATGGCAAAGGAGACTTTGCACCTGAAGTTATGCTAAGAATGTGGGATGAAGAGAATTTGATCATCTAGGCATAAATGTCAGTTATGTGCCAGGCATGGTGGCACATTCCCTTAATCCCAGTACTGGAGAGGCAGGAGGATCTCTGTGAGTTCCAGACCAACCTGATCTACATAGTAAGACCCTGTCTCAAAAAAAAAAAAAAAAAGTAGCAATTATGTAATTCCTGCAGCCTCCTCTCTTTTTGAAATAATCATAGTTGGTCACATGCTGTTATTTACGTTCCTTAGGAACTACTGACTAAACATCTTGTGAAGCAGGCTACACTCCTTGTGTTCACCCCACAACCACGGCTATAAAGAAAGATGGGAGCAGGGGAGGAAAGAGAAAAGATGCTTTGGGAAACTGATAGTCCTTGCACATAACTGACACACAGGCACCTACAGCCCAGGAAAGAACAGGTACAGGACATCCACCCAGGAGTCATACCCAACAGGGACAGTCAATATAGAAGCCAAGAACACAGACAATCAGAGCTGATTTATTTAGAAAGCATTTGAACATAAAATAGGAGAAAGACTGAAGTGAAGACCAGTTATTACCTCATGCACCTCCCCACACTGTAAATAAGTTGTGAGGCAAGAAAATTGCAGGGTGATTACTAAAAAAAAAAAACCTATCTCTGCTGCTAGAAAAAGAAATATGTAGGTAAGATGGTTTGACTTTCAGTGACCAGCTGACAGATATGCATAAAAGAACTTTCCAGAAACAGCAACATAGCATCTTACCAAAAAATAATAATAAGATACATTTTTGTTGTGGTGGGGCAGGGAGCACTGAGACACGGTCTAGGCTCTATAGTCCAGGCTGACTAGAACTCATGGCAATCCTGCCTCAGCTTCCCAAGTGCAGGGATTATAAGTATGCATTGCCATGCCCAGCCTGTCTCACTATGTGGCCCAGGCAGGCCTCTGACTTAGAGCAATTCTCTTGCCTCAGTCTCCTGAGTGCAGGGGTTGTGGTCATGTACTACCACACCTGAGCAATAGATTTTTTTAATTTGTTTATTTTTGGAGATAGTCTCATGTAGGCCAGGCTAGCTTTAAGCTTGATGTGCAGCCAAGAATGACCTTCAATTTCTGATCCTCCTCTCCCTACTTCCTGAAAACTAGGATTAAAGAAGAATGCCACCATGCTGGTTTATGCAGCACTAGGAATAAAACCCAGGGTTTTGTGTGCGTGAGGCAAGCCTTCTACCAATGGAGTACATCCCCAGACCTGACATTTCTAAAACAAGGGCTGTTACTATGTTAAGAACATGAACCCCAGACTGGAACCAAACAGATTCCAGCCTCTGCTTTGCCTCTATGATCTCTGATCTCTGTCAGGTTACTTAATTTTATTTACAGCACAGTTTCTACACTGGTAGGTAACAATAACCAACCTCAGATGGCTTTTGTGGAGATTAAATTCGACAACAGCCATGAAGAATTTCACAAAAGCCTGGCATGAAGTACAATGTGCTATTGCCATAGTGGTGGCAGAAGTGTTGAGAGTGCTGACAAAGACGTTATACCAAGTCGACTGTGGTGGAGCACACCTGTAACCCCACTGCCAGAACTCTGGAGAGGCAGGAAGACCAAGGTCATCCTCAGCTAAGTTCAAGGCCAGCTGGGGTTATCTATATAAGACCCCATCTCAAAACAACAAGATGTGACTTTCAACCCTTGGCCATACTGCCCCTGACAATCCTCACATCTTCATCCTTACTTCATGCTCTGGCTTGCTGAGCCTTTCATCCAAGTTCACAGAACATGAGTGACATGCATCCATCAGTGCTTGATGGCAGTGTGCCAAGAAGAAACTACTGGTGAATGAGAACAGTTTCTGCATTATCTCCCTGTGCTAAAATCTGGAATTCTAGAAGCTCAGCTCAGAACTCTTCCACAGGGCTAATGGCATCCCAGAACAGACTAAATAAAGCCTGAACCTTGTCCTGAAGGTTCCGTGTGCATGTCACAGCACACAAAGCCTTGGCTGCTTCAGCTAAGCAGCTCCAAACCCAAATGTTCTTCTCTTAAACGGCAAAACAAACAACACACAAAACTCTGCTGCCTTTCACTTCCCAAACAGTACCCAGAACACACTCTGGGCATGTGGAGATTGTGTTTGCTTACTGAAGTATAATTGGCATACAATAAACTGCACATATTTAAACTGTAGGATCTGAGTTGTTTTGACACATATACATATGAACATGAAATGATACCACAACCAAAACACCCAACACCTCAGAAGTCTCCTCATGCTCCTCTATCATCACACACACACACCCCGAATTCTCCCCGGCCCTCCTCTTTCTCTCCAGGCAGTCATCACAGACTAGTTTGTATTTTCTAGAATCTCATACAAATGAAATCTTACAGTGTACGCTGTGTCTGGTTTCTAGCACCCAGCATAAACTCATGCTCTAGCAACAGAACATGACTTTGTACTGCTTTGATTCCACTGTATGGATATTCCATACTTGTTTATCTATTCACCTGTTGGACATTTGGAATGTTTCCAGCTTGAGGCAGTTACAAAATTTACATAAACTTTCATGCTTAAATCTTTGTATGGGGGCTGGAAAGACGGCTCAGTGGTTAAAGGTTCTTGTTCTTTCAGAGGGCCTGGGTTCAGTTCCCAGCACCCGCGTGATGACTTGCAATCATCTGCAACTCCAGTTCTAGGAAATGTGATGCCCTCTTCAGAGTTCCCTAGGCACTGCACACACAGGCAAACCTCAGACACATAAAGAAAGAAATCTTTAAAATATTTTTAATTAAATAAAGTCTTTTTTTTTTTTTAATCAGTCTTGGTGAGGAGAGTGTTACTGGCTGAGGGAGGAGAGGAAGTCCTCACAACCATCAACCATGAGAAGCAGGACTCGAGATGGAGTTTAGGAACAGAGTGCTTGCATCTCATGAGCAGTGATAGAAAATGGATTTGATCCCAGTGACACACAAAAATAAAGAAAAATGAGAACCACTCATTTTGAAAATGTTTGAATTTAAAAGAAGACTCTACCTAGACCAGTGAAATAGCCCTATGGATCAGAGTGTTTGCTGCCAAGCCTGACAAATTTAGTTCAATCCCTATAACCAACCAGTCAGAAGGCAGCTGATTCCCACAAGTTGTCCTCTGATCTCCACACAGACACCCTAGCATTCAAGTCCACATAAACATAGTAGATAAAGCTGGGCGGTGGTGGCCCATCCCTTTAATCCCAGCACTCAGGAGGCAGAGCCAGGCAGATCTCTGTAAGTTTGAAACCAGCCTGGTCTACAGAACGAGATCCAGGACAGGCACCAAAACCACACAGAGAAACCCTGTCTCAAAAACACTAAAAACAAACAAACAAAAAAGACCATAATAGATAGATAGATCATACATACATAGAGATACACAGATAAATAAATGCAGAAAATTTAACAAATAAACTACAGGGTAAGAAATATTTTGGACACATTGAGAAAATAGCTTCTCTATCAGTGTGTGTGTGTGTGTGTGTGTGTGTGTGTGTGTGTGTGTGTGTGTGTCAGAGAGACAGGGATAGAAAGGGAGAGAGAGAGAGAGACTTGTCCCCAGGTGGAGTTTATAAAATAAATATGAAACAGTAAATAGCAAGCTTGGAACTTCAACCAATAAATTATTGATTACCTTCATTTAAAACACGAATGTTGCCGGGCAGTGGTGGCGCACGCCTTTAATCCCAGCACTCGGGAGGCAGAGGCAGGCGGATCTCTGTGAGTTTGAGACCAGCCTGGTCTACAGAGCGAGATCCAGGAACGGTGCAAAGCTACACAGAGAAACCCTGTCTCAAAGAAAAAAAAAAAAAACCACTAATGTTCTATGAATGAAATTTAAGTTTCAATGTATTTATTTGAGTTGTGTATATGTGTATGGTGGGGGCACTGAATGTGGGGCTTTGTGCTTGCCATGGAAATGCTCTCCCACTGAGCCCCATGAGCTATCACTTCTGAGCTGCAGACTTTTGTCTTTACGTTTATATTTGTTTCAATATTTAAATAATAATTTTCTATCAGGGAAAGGGAAGGGAGGAAGGGGAGGGTACGAGAGGAGTGAATATGGTCAAAGAGCACTGAATACTTGAAAGTGATCTTTGCAAAGCTCATCACTATGACAATATACACGCACACTCATCCCCTGTATAACAAAGGCTGGCCTCAATTTCTCTATCCTCTTGCTTCAGCTTCTCAAATGCGGATTACCATGTGTATCACAAAGATAGAAGACAGCTATTTTCAAAGGACAAGAAAAAGGGGAGGGGAGAGATAAGCAAAATACATATGTATGAAATGTCACAATAACATCAATTATCTTGCTTACTAATTTTAAAAATAATATAAAAAGAATAAGGCCCACTCTGCATTCTTAATTCACTGTGAGACTCAAAGCCCTCACTGCCAAGGCCCCGCTTCATCAGCTTTCCTGACTCCCATCACTCTTCTCCCCCCTCTGCTTTCTGAATAAGGGCTCAGAGCTCCCAACAAGCTAAGGCTAGTTTCCTCTGAGAAGCTTGGCTCCCGATGTCCCCTCTGGATAGGATGCTCTTTGCTCAACAGCCATGTGTCACACTCTCGCTTCCTCAGACTCTGCTCAAGAGCCTGCTTGCACTTACATCTGCCTGCACTTTGCTCTCCAGCCCACTGGATGTGACATGAAGTCCCATCTCTTTACCTAGCTTATCTTCTCCACAGCACTTTCACTTGTCATCACATACATGTGCACTAGCACACACAGAGGCACATACACGCACACAAGTTGTCCTCCACACCAGTGGGCTCCACATCTTCACATTCAACAAACTGTGGATTGAAAATAGTCAGGAAAATGCTGGGCTGGTGACGCACACCTTTAAAACCTGCACTAGGGCCAGGCGGCGGTGGCGTATGCCTTTAATCTCAGCACTTGGGATGCAGAGCCAGGGGGATCTCTGTGAGTTCAAGGCCAGCCTGGTCTACAGAGTGAGATCCAGGACAGGCACCAAAACTACACAGAAAAACTCTGTCTCGAAAAACAAAACAAACAAACAAAAAGCAAAACAACAACAACAACAAAAAAAACCTACACTGGGCAGGCAGAGGCAGAAGGATCTCTGTGAGTTCAAAGCCAGCCTGGTCTACATACTGATACCCCGTCTTAAAAGAAAAGGAGGAGGAGAAATTTCCAAAAAGCAAAACTCAGATTTGCTTTGTAGCCAGTGCCACAGAGAATCCACATAATCACATGGAGTGATTACACATGGAGTGATGTGTAAGCATCCCCTTTGTAACTTCCCATCACTTCAAAGCTCCTCTCCATAGTGTTCACTGTTAGAACATGTCATCCCTGCCCTGTTTGTGTGCAATGGGACCAGGCACAGAACATATATACAAAAGTATTTCTAATCATTATCTCCTAAGCAATGTGATGACTGCCTTCCTTGTACTACATAAGGCAATGACTTATATGTAACTGTACAAAGTCTATGTGCTAAGCTATATCATTTATACAAGAGCTTCAGCATTGGTGGGTTTGGGTATCCAACAGTTCCTGGGTCCAGTCCAAGGACACTGTGGAGCTGTGATGCAGGATACTTATTATTGCTATAGTCTACATCTTCATGCTGGAATATAAGCTTTTTAGAGAAGGAAGCTTTCATTTCATCCACTGCCATGCCCTCGACACCCAAAACAGTAGACCCCACTTACTGCTAAATCCACAAGATCCTACTTGCATTATGAAAATACTATTATTGGGTGGGCTTGTTTTTTTTTTCCTTCAAAAATGTATTTACAATATACAAGGAAGAAAATTTACTCCAGATGCTCTGCTCAGGTCCATTTTATCTCCTGAGATTCTTTTTTTTTTTTTTTTTTAACCTGACACGTAACCTCGCAAAGCACTGAGAGTAAAAAGAACACTGGAGCCCCGAGGCAGAAGGCCCAGGTCATCTTACTACCCTAGCTAGACATGTTACACCCACTACAGCAGAATCCTTCCTGATCAATTTCTAAAATGAGGGAAACATCATCTCCAAGGTCCCTTCTGCACTCTAAAATTCTGTGACTCTATAGTCTTATATATTACAGTTGTCCCTCATAAATTATTCAACTGAGTTCCAGTCTTATTCATAATTCAAAATCATTAGTGGAAGAATTCTATAATTATAAAACCCTATGAATAATCCCAGCACTGGGGAGGCAGAGGCAGGCAGATCTATGTGAGTTTGAGGCCAGCCTGGGCTACAGAGGGAGTTCCAGGACAGCCAGGGCTGTTACACTGTCTAGAAAAACAAAAAAACAAAACCCTATGAAGAACACTGCTATTCCTTCAGAATCTACTGGAGAGATCTGGGAGATACTACTTCACAGGCTTGATAGCACCCCAAAAGATACCTTTTAAAACACTGATAAACTCTAACCTTCCTGAAACATGAAAAGAAACAGTTGCTGGACAGGAAACAAAGTGGAGTTAGGAAGGCAGCTCTGTGGATGGAGCACTCACTCTGCAGCATGAAAATCTGAGTTTAGGGCTGGAGTGACTGCTCCATGGTTAATGGATCGGAGTTTAGAGCCCCAGCATCCCTGTAAATTAATTCTAAGTATTAAAAAAAAATTTAAGGCTGGGTGTGGTGTGCACACCTTTAATCTCAGCACTTGGGAGGCAGAGACAAGCAGATCTCTGTGAGTTCCAGGGCAGCCTAGTCTATATAGAGTTCCAGGACAGCCAGGATTACAGAGTGACACCCTGTCTCAAAAAAATAAATAAATAAAAATAAAGATCTTGAGCAAACTGCACACTTGCTCTGCTCTTTACTTGCTACAACCACACAATAGATACAACATAACTGTTGCAAATGAGTAACAAGATTTAGCTCCTGGAGTCCTTTTAGAATCTAACAGGACAGTACCTGACACACGGATACAGTTAAGGAGTATTATTAAATAGGTGTGTGGATAGCAGACTTCCTGCTTCTCCAGATACTGTAGTCTGGAAAGGAATGAAAACAAAACAGTTCCCCATTACTGCCAATCCCAATGTGCATCACTCATTCACATGCTCCTTTTGGAGAGGAATTAATCTAGTAGTAGGTCATAGTCTTTCCTTTAAAATGAATCTGCTGGAAATAGCTGACAAATCCACTCAGGATACATACAGTAAACATTTTGAGAACACTAACTGAATAACTCAGTTGTTAAAATAATTCTGCTCCTTCTAATCCGAAAATTCAATTGCATATACATCAAACAGTCTGGGCTCTGGGGAATTTAGGTTAGTCTCCAAGGAACAAAGAGCACCATCCATCCACTTTCCACCTTTACACAGCAGCACCCATTAAATAAAGAGTCCACCATCATACCATCAGAGCCCTGGAGTTTTCAGGCGGTTAACTCAGACACACCTTGCTTTTTATAGAACAGGCCCAAATAAAACATAATTGTATTATGATTCCACGCTAGGAATTCTCTATCAACTAATATATCTTCCATGTTATCGTGGCTAGACTGTAAAATATGTCAATTAAGAGTCACAAACGGAAATTCTGAAGCAACCTCAAAGCCAGACGCACAAACACAGCGGACTACATTCGCATCTCAAGCACGTCCCAGAGTCTCGCTGAACGGGATCGGACCTCTGTCGTTTCCAAAAACACACAGTAATGGGATTTTAATCCATTTCTATAAATATCGATGGTACTGAATGCCAAAGCGCACGAAAAACCGCAAAACACAAAAGATTTCCCCGCACACAGGTCCTCCCGTCTGCGGCGTACCCCAGGGAACCTTCCATGCGACAATACGAATTTCACGACACTCTATGCATCCTACACACCAAAAATGTCACCCTACAAAGTGGAGGGGAAGCAGGGTCAACATCCACCTAGCCTGGATGAAAACACGACAGCCAACATTCCTACCTCTAGGCAAACACAAAACTGAGCGTAGTCGGTGGAAAGTTCCCATCCACCATATGCACATTTGATTTCCTTGGGGTGGATGGGGGTGGGGGGAACACCACCACTGTTGAGCCTAGCTGATGCACCTGCCACCGCTCCTGAGACTGGGGCTTCTCGGCGACCCTGAAATCCACGCGCGCGCGCGTACACACACACACACACACACACACACACACACACGCACCCTCACACCCGCCCTTGACCCTTCCCAGGCCTCGGCTGTAGCATCCCTGGCTCTCTGTCCACACCGCGCGGGCTTCCCTGACAAAAGCCCGGGTGTCAATCCGAGGCACCGCACAGACAGGTTGCAGGATTGCTTAGGGTGGAGGACGCCTGGCAGCTGTCACTCGGTCGCCCCAGCACACACGCGTGCCCTCGCGCGCCCACAAAAGTCAACACCGGGCTGGGGCCGAAAAAGAAGCCGAGCGTGTGCCACCGCTCAAAATACAAAAGGTCGCCGGAGCGCAGCCACCTGGGCGCGCCCGCCAAGGGACTCCCGGCGCGTGGGGGAGGGGAGCGGCGGGGCGGCGGCTGCCGGGGCTCCAGGCCGCGCGCGGCCCGATGATGCTCCCGAGAGTCGCACACACCTGCCGCGGCCTGAGGGGGGGTCCTCGCTCACCTCCAGGTCGGTGTCGGCTGCCTCCGGGGCGCCGAGGATCTCGCTGGGCAGCTCGGCCAGGTCGGTGACCCGGATAAGCCCGTCGTGCAGAAAGATGGTCTCCTCCTTCACCGAGAGCCACTGCGCCGAGTCCGCCGCCGCCGCCGCCGCCGCCGCCGCCGCCGCCGCCGCGGCAGCCGACGAACCCATGGCTAAGGGAAGGCGCTGCGGGGAACGCCGCCGCCTCAGCAGCCCATGGCCGCCAGCCGCGCCCGCCTCGCCCGCGCGGCACCGCCCTAGGCGTTCCGCGCCGCCATCCCTTCCACACGCCAAACCCGGCCCGGGAGACCCCGGCCCCGCCGCCGCCCTGACGAGCAGGATCCGCCTCTGCCGCTCCGCAGCCAACTGTCAGTGAGACGCCATCTTGGGGGCGGGGTTCCCGGCATGCCCCGCGGGGCGGACAATACAGGCCCCGCCCTCCCGCCCGTCTGGCCCCGCCCACCTCCCGGCCGAGCTCTAAACCCACCTGCAGGGGCTCAGAGGCAGGCAGGACCTCTTGGGCGCGCCTTCCACCCATGCCATCATCTGCGGCGGTCTGCGGACCCGAGAGAAGACGACCCGGGTCCCCTTCCCTCCTCCTTGCTCAGGTGTGCACCCGTTGCTCAGGCCAGAGCCTCATTCTGGGAGGATCGCGGAGGGTCAACACGTTTATCGTTTAAATGAGATACGTTCAGTCTCTCATGAAACATTGGGTGTAGTTCAGTCTTAGAGGACTAGCCTAGCATGGCTGAGGTCCTAGGTTCCATCAACAGCACAATAAGTAAACAATCAGGCCTGGTGGTGCACACCAGTTCTCCCAGTGCTTGGGAGGCAGAAGCATGAGGACCACTGCAAGTTGCAGGCTAGCCTGGTCTACATAGCACGTTTCAGGTCTGCCTGGGCTATGTAGGCCTTGTATTGAAAAAATACATAAATAGGTATTTAAATAATAATAATAATACTAAAGGCTGGTATATGATAGGCATTACACACTTAGTCATGAGAACTTGGTAAAATTCACATTTTCACATAAGTGGTTAGTATTTACTGAAAAGGAGAATTCAAAGAAGCAATTGACATCTGATGAAAATAAAGCACCGGTCAACGATGACTGCCTTCAGACGAGAGAGATGGTTGACTGGTTTAAGAACACTGACTGGCTGGGCGGTGGTGGCGAATGCCTTTAATCCCAGCACTCGGGAGGCAGAGCCAGGCGGATCTCTGTGAGTTCGAGGCCAGCCTGGACTACAGAGCGAGATCCAGGAAAGGCGCAAAGCTACACAGAGAGACCCTGTCTCGAAAAACCCAAAAAAAAAAAAAAAAAAACACTGACTGCTCTTCCAGAGGACCGGGATTCAATTCCCAGCACTTAGAGGGCAACTCATAACCACTGATAACTTCAGTCCTAAGGGACCTGAGCTTGAGTCCCAAGATCCGACACCCTCTTCTGGCCTCTAAGATCACTGCACATATGTGGTACAGAGACGTTCATGCAGGCAAGCATTCACACACAAATTTTTTTTTAAAATGTAAATGAAAGCAAAGCTTTCCTTCTAATGCCTGGTCTTTAAATAGTGCTCCCTTAGTCAAAATTACAACTTTTGTTATCAACAACACTGGCATGCACCTTTTAAAACGTGTACTTGCTAGGCTTGGTGGCTCATGCCTTTAATCCCAGTTCTCAGGAGGCAGAAGCAAGAGGATCTCTGTGAGTTCAAGGCCTGCTAAAGCTACATGGTTGCAAGAGTCAAAAAAAAAAAAAAAAATCCGGGGCTGGAGAGATGGCTCAGAGGTTAAGAGCACCGACTGCTCTTCCTAGAGGTCCTGAGTTCAATTCCCAGCACCCACATGGTGGCTCACACTGTAATGAGATCTGGCGCCCTCTCCTGTATACAAAATAAATAAATAAATCTTTAAAAAAAAATCCAAAAGGATGTGGCTATCCCCCTCTTATTCATTCAACAAGTGTTTAATGATTCCTTCCCTATGACCTTGTTCTTGGTGTGGAGTTTTACAGGGACAAGAAAGTCTTCTCTTATGGAACCCACAGGCTGATGGGGGAAACAGACAAAAAGTGAGAACACAGCAAAGCACAGTGGGCAGCTCAGAAGAGGTCAATGCCATGAAAACACTAAGAGACAGACGTGATGGAATGCAACAGGCATGCATCTCAATGACATGCTGCATGCTTAGCATGCAAAAGGCTCCTGGTTGCACACCATCATCCCCCCCCCCCCAAAGGAGTCTTGAGGTATGCCTGTAACCTTAGCACTCTGAAGACTCAGGCACCAGGATCCAGAGTTCAAGGTCATCCTCAGCAGCATAACAAGTTCAAGGTCAACCTGGGCTAAGTGCGACCCTGTCTCAAATCAGCAACAGCCACAATAATGATAATATGGATCCAAGCATACTAGGCCTGCAATCTCAGAATCTAGGAGGCCAAGACAGGAGGATTGCCATGAATTTGAGGCCAGCCTGGGCTACATAGTGAGACCTGCCTCAAAAAGTAAAGCAAGGAGATGGCTCAGTGGGTAAAGTGTTTGCTTTACCTGGATTTGGATCCCCAGCATCCATGTAAAAGCTGGGCATGGCTGTGTATGCCCCTTAGCACACACAGGTGTGTTTCCCTCAGGTGGAAATAGGAGGACCCCTGGGGCTCACTGGCCAGCCAGTCTAGCCAAAAATATGAGCTCCGGATTCATGGAGAGACCATGTCTCAGAGAGGTAGGGCTGGAGAGAGGGCTCAGTGCTTAAGAGCACTTCCTGCTCTTACAGAAGACCTGAATTCAGTTCCCAGCACCCACGCTAGACAGCTCACCACTACCTGGAGCTCCATGGGCACCTGCACTCATGTACACATACTCACCCCCCCACACACACACATACACATAATATAGAAAATAATGATATGCCCAGCATGGTGGCACACACTTTTAATTCTAGCACTTGGGAGGCAGAGGCAATCGGATCTCTGAGTTTGAGGCCAGACTGGTCTACACAGTAGGTTCCAGGGCAGCTACACCATGAGACCTTGTTTCAAATAAAGAAAGAAATAACACAGTGAAGAACACTGGAAGGAAGACCGCTGACATCAGCATCCAGCCTCCACAATGCCCACACAATGACTCTTTCATCAAATCGCCAGAGAGTCTCCCGGACAGGTAATATATTGTGTCACAGTTTGGATCCGAAGCATCCCCCTAAGGCAAACGTGTTGAAAGCTTGGGGCATAATACAGCTGTGCTTGGAGGTGGAGTTTGAGGAGGTGTTTGGATCAGGAGAGCTCTGACCTCATCAAGGGATTAACCCATCGATGCCTTCGAACTTAATTGGCTATTGAGTGGGTCCTAGCGGGGAGGTGTGGCAGCAGAAAGCTGTATCTTCTCAGTCCTTCCTTCCACCTCCCTCTGTGCTAGCCACTGTAAGGTGAGTACCTTCCTCTGCCACCATGTCCCATCACCACGGAGTCCTGCCCCCACTGCAGGGCTAAAAGCAATAGAGCCAGTTGGCCACCGACTGAAACTTCTCTAGTCTTGAAGCAGATCTTCTCGGGCATTTTGCCATAGCTGAGAGAGTCTCACCTTCAGCTGGCAGAGCAAGTTCCGGCCTCATTCTCCCCTCAATGTCACAAAGCCAGTTGACATCAGAGCTTGGATTCGAACCCAGGCCTGCCTGATTCCTCCACACCCCTTCATTCTTTTCACTCACACTTTCTAAACAGGTTAAATGCTCATGTTGTAAACACTTGGTTCCCAGCTTAGGTGGCTCAGAGGTTTTTCTCTTCATGTTTATATTTTAAGATCAGGAGTCAAGAGGTCCAGAAACTATTGGCCCCCACCCCAATAAGTGAAAACAGTCCATGCCCAGGCCTTAAAGTCCTTTAGATTGCCGGCGGTGGTGGCGCACGCCTTTAATCCCAGCACTCGGGAGGCAGAGGCAGGTGGATCTTTGTGAGTTGGAGGCCAGCCTGGTCTACAGAGCAAGATCCAGGAAAAGGCGCAAAGCTACACAGAGAAACCCTGTCTCAAAAGACCAAAAAAAAAAAAAAGTCCTTTAGATTGAATAATGAATATTACTTAATATTTTAACAGCAGTAATTAATCACTCAGCAATATACCTTGATGAGATGGCTTAAGAATTAATATTTATAGATCCCCCTTCTAGAAACAAGGCCATTTAGTGGGAATTTTTAGAATGGATCTTTTTCCTGTAGTTTGGAGCAAGACAAAAATTCCCGTTCAAAAGAACTTAAGCTCCAGACTACAGGAAAAGAATCCCCATTCAGTCGTGATAAGGGGAAGGGAGGAGGAAGGGAGGCAGAGAACACCTTATAAACAAGAAACATGTGTGACTTTTTTACATTAAAAATTTCTCTAGGGTGGTGGCACACACCTTTAGTCCCAGCACTCAGGAGGCAGAGCCAGGCAGATCTCTGTGAGTTCAAGGCCAGCCTGGTCTACAGTGGGAGTTCCAGTTCCAGTTACACAGAGAACCCTGTCTTGAAAAAACAAAAAAACAAACAAAAATATCAATTTTATGTGTATTAGTGTTTTGTCCCCATACATATCTGTGTACCACATGTAAGCCTGGTGACATCGAGGTTGGAAGAGCACTAGGTAAGCCCTCTACCAACTGATCTACATCCCCAGCCCCAATGCATGATTTATGACTTCTTTTCTTGAAATTGTCCCTTCTTTCTTCTTTCTCTTTTTAAATTTTGTATTAGATTTATTGATTTTATTTTTATGTGTATGCGTCTTTGCTTGTATGTATGTGTGTGCACCATGTGCCTAGTGACCACAGAGTTCAGAAGAGGGCAGTGGATCCCCTAGAACTGTAGTTTACAGGCAGTTGTGAGCCACCATGTGGGTACTGGGACCTGAACCTTGGTCCTCTGTGAGAACAACTAGTGCTCTTAACTACTAAGCCATCTCTCCAGCCTCTTTCTTTCTTTCTTTCTTTCTTTCTTTCTTTCTTTCTTTCTTTCTTTCTTTCTTTCTTTCTTTCTTTTCTTTCTTTCTTTCTGTTTGTTTTTCCGAAACAGGGTTTCTCTGTGTAGTTTTGGAGCCTACCCTGGACCTCGCTCTGTAGACCAGGCTGGCCTCGAACTCACAGAGATCCTCCTGGCTCTGCCCCCTGAGTGCTGGGATTAAAGGCGTACGCCACCACCGCCCAGCCCTTTCTCTCTTTCTTAACAGGAGCTTATAGCCCAAGCTGCCTTCGAACTTGCTCTGTGGTCAAGAATGACCTTACGCTTCTTAATCCTTCTACCCTACCTCCAGAGTGCCGGGATTACAGTTGCACACCACATAGCCAGCTGGAATTAACCTCTGTACCCTTTCTTCGGAGAAAAAAAGAATCAAGGTGGGGAAAGGAACAAGGGGGCGCATTGGCCGGGTAGCCCCTGATCAAGAGCTCAGAGGAAGATGATACAAGCAAGAAGACCACCTAGGGAGTCACCCACCCATGTGGGAGAATTACCTCCCCAAGAGGAGTGAGCTTGTGGAGGGATGTCTAGCGCTGCTGATGCAATGTTTGCTGGCCTTGGCTCAAGCTGGGTCCCTCGGGGATTTTGTAATGTCTCTTGCTTCTGTTGACAGTTCTGTTCCAGCTGATTGTCTGGATGGAGTCCATAATCCTTATTGGGTGCTCAGATATGCAAGTGTGGCACGGAGATAAGCAGTCTCTAAGAAGCTGATGGACGGCTTAAAGATAGTTCTGGAAGGAGCTGCCAGGCAAATTTATAAGGGAACTGACAAAAGCCAGGAAAGGCACACAAACACATCTGTCAAACACGCACGAACATGCAGCAGAAATTATTTCCATCTCACTAATCGCAGCCTCAAAGAGGAAGCACGCACGCCTCTGCTAGCAATCTCCTTGCGAAGGGATCCAGCAGGCCAGGTTCATTTTGGGGTCTCATTATTTTCTGCTCTTGGGTGGGTGTGCAAGCAGAAAGGCAAGGAAATCCTATGAAGGAAATTCTAGAAAATCTTCTTGGAGCCGCACTGAATTAGCAGAACTAAGGAATTAGCAGAACTAAGGGACAGCCTCCACCTGGGTGAAAACCCCAAGATTGAGCGGCTTTGAATGCCCCTATCTTCCTCTGAGATGCCATCACTGTGGGCATCTGGAGGATGCCGTGTGCTCCGGTGCCCTCTCGTGGGCCTCTGCGGCATTGTTGCCTTAAATTACATATTCCAGCTTGGAAATTTGTAAAAGTATTCATCCCAGCTGCAAACACCTTAGATTAAAGCCAGTGGTGGCTTTTTTTTTTTTTTAGCGGGGAGTTTCAAGACAGGGTTTCTCTGTGTGGCTTTGGAGCCTGTCCTGGAACCTGCTCTGTAGACCAGGTTGGCCTCAAACTCACAGAGAACTTGCTTGCCTCTATCTCCCGAGTGCTGGGATTAAAGGCGTGTGCGTGCCACCACCGCCCGGCCTCATTTTTTTTTTTTAATAAATCTATTTATTTATTTTTCCATCCCATCTGCAATTTCTGCTCCCTCTTTTCCTCCAGTGTTTTTTTAAGAGAGGGTCTCCTGAAGCTAAGATTGGCCTTGAACTTACTATGTAGACAAAGGCTGGCCTTGAACTTCCGCTTCTCCTTACCTCAACCCTTTTTTACTTTTTTTTATCTTATGTGTATGAGTGTTTGTCCATGTCTGTGCACCATCATGCATACAGTACCTGTAGAAACCAGAGAGGGCATCAGATCCCTTAGATTGGAGATACAGACCGCTGTGTAGGTTCTGGGAATTGAACCCTGGTCCTCTGAAAGAGCAGCCAGTGCTCTTAACCATCCAGTCATGTCTCCAGAAACTTGCTGCTTATTAATATTCTTATCTTGAAGGAAGGGCTCAAAGATTACATAATGTTCCGTTTCTTCCTTTCTCTTCATGATTTTAGGGTACTTCTAGGCTGCTTCCTGGAACATAATCTCATATTCCTTTGTTGGGTTTTTTAATTTTTAAAAAGATATATTTATTTTACTTTAGGTATGTGCATGTTTTGCCTGTATGTATGTATGTGCATCATGTGTATGTCTATGCCCTCAGAGGTCAGAAGAGGGTGTTGGATCTCCTGGGACTGGGATTACAGAGGGTTTTGAGCCACCATATGGGTGCTGGGAATTGAACCTGGATCCTCTGCAAGAGCAGCAAGTGTTCTAAAGTGCTGAGCCATCTCTCCAGCCCCTGGTTGTTGTTGTTGTTGTTTAAATAATTATTAAAAGATTACATCAGAGAGCCGGGCAGTAGTGGTGCATGTCTTTAATCCCAGTACTTGGGAGGTAGAGGCAGGCAGATCTCTGAGTTTGAAGCTAGCCTGGCTTATAGAGTGAGTTCCAGGACAGCCAGAAACTCTGTCTCAAAGGCCAAAAAACAAAACCAAAAATAAGACAAACAAAAAATTTACATCAGAGATCTGTCCGTGTGTGTAGGGAGGTGTACATGCACCCGACTATCAGAACATTGGGGATTCTAACGAGTGAATATTAATAAGGCACTGAGTATCTAGCTGAGTGATAGAGAGAGCTTCCTGGAATGTGCAAGTCCAGGATTCTCTCACTAGCACAAGAAAGTAATAGTAAGTTAAAACTAGGGCTGTTGCCGGGCAGTAGTGACCCACGACATTAATCCCAGCACTGGGGAGCAGAGGCAGATGGATCTCTGTGAGTTTGAAGACAGCTTGATCTACAGAGTGAGTTCCAGGACAGCCAAGGCTACACAGAAAAACCCTGTCTTGAAAAATCAAAAAACATTAACAAACCAACAAAAAACCCTAGGGCTGAGGATGTAGCTCAATTGGTAGAATGTTTGTATAGCATGTGCAAAGCTCTGGCTTCATTCTCAGCATTCCACGTAATTAATCCGATCACAGTGGCACATGGCCTGGAATCCTATCCCTCCAGATGAAGAGGCAAGAGGATCAGTAGCCCTCCTATATACAAATGATAAAAGGGCTGAGAAAGAAATCAGAGAAACATCACCCTTTACACTAGCCACAAGTAATATAAAATGCAAGAAGATCTAGAGCTCAGGCTATATACTGAGTCTGAAGCCAGCCTGGATTACATGAGACACTGTGTCAAAAAATGAGCCGGATGTGGTGGCGCACACCTTTAATCTGACCCCTCTGGAGGCAGACGCAGATGGATCTCTGTGTGTCCAAGGCTAGCCTGGTCTACACATCAAATTCCAAACCAGCCAAAGCTGCATGGTGAGAACCTATGTCAAATGACAAAATTAAAGGTTGAGGGAGGGGGCTGGGTGGAGGGCCCAGCACTCGGGAGGCAGAGGCAGGCAGATCTCTGTAAGTTTGAGGCTAGCCTGGTCTACAGAGCGAGATCCAGTACGGCACCAAAGCTACACAGAGAAACCCTGTCTTGCACACACACATACACACACACACACACACACACACACACACACACACACACAAAGGTGGAGGGAGGGAATGGGAGGAGGAGGTGGGAGGAGAAATTTCAGTCCCGATGTAAAAATAAATGAAATAATTTAATTAATAAAGAGACATTAATTCATAATTAAAAAAATATATGAATGAGCCGGGCGGTGGTGGCGCACGCCTTTAATCCCAGCACTTGGGAGGCAGAGCCAGGCGGATCTCTGTGAGTTCGAGGCCAGCCTGGGCTACCAAGTGAGTTCCAGGAAAGGCGCAAAGCTACACAGAGAAACCCTGTCTCGAAAAACCAAAAAAAAAAAAAAAAAAAAAAAAAAAAAAATATATATATATATATATATATATATATAAATGAAGAAAGAAAGTTGAGTTGGGCATGATGTTAGTGCACAAACATCAGACTGACCAGATTTTCTATTTCTTCTATCTGAAAATCTGTGCCTGCATAGTAATGATTCTCTATCCCTTCCCTCTTGGCCTGTGGCCAGACTCAGATGACCATAATCAGCTTCTCTTCTATGACTTCACCTTCATTGGATTCCACATCTGAGTGGGATCATGCAGTATTTGTCAGCTTGTGCCTTAATTACTACGCTTGACATCATATTCTCCTGACTTAACTGTGTACTGGAAGCTGACTCAGTTTCCCTTTCAAGAGTGAATAAGTACTCCATTGTATAGATTTACCACAGTCCCTTCATCTTTCTTTCTTTCTTTCTTTCTTTTCTTTCTTTCTTTCTTTCTTTCTTTCTTTCTTTCTTTCTTTCTTTCTTTCTTTCTTTCTTTCTTTCTGGCCACCAAGGTCTATTCCCTTATTTGGCCACTTCCTCCTCCCGAGACTGACTGCCAAGGTCCAGCTATCAAAGTATTGAAGTCCAGCAATCAAAAGCCCTCTTTGGCTCATCTAATTAACACGCCCAGTGAAAATGAAACACCTCGGGCTGGAGAGATGGCTCAGCGGTTGAAAGCACTGGCTGTTCTTCCAGAGGTCCTGAGTTCAATTCCCAGCAACCACATGGTGGCTCACAACCATCTGTAATGAGATCTGGTGCCCTCTTCTGGCCTGCAGGCATACACGCAGGCAGAACATTGTATACATAATAAATAAATAAATCCTTAAAAAAATAATTAAAAAAAAAAACAAAAAAAGAAAATGAAACACCTCATCCTAACACTAGATTTCCCCTTTCGCCTTTATAAACTGCTATTTGTCTGTGTGCCACATCTGTCTCCTCTTTATGCAGAGGCAGTCCTTTGCCCCCACCTCCCCCGGGACAAATACTCTTTCTCCTCTCCCTTGTCCCCTTCCCCTTCATCCTCTGTCTCCTGCCTTCGACTCTTATTCCCTGCCTTCTGTCCCTCTGGGGCATATAACCCCCCTTGTGCTGAGAACTTGATCTTGGGGTGTCCTGAGCCACTACCAGTCCTTTCGTGTTCAGTCCTCATCTGGGCTACGGTCAAGAATGCTACAATCTGTGGCTGGAGAGATGGCTCAGCGGTTAGGAGCTCAGGGTCTCAGAGGACACGGGTTCCATTCCCAGCACCCACATGGCAGCTCATTGCCGCCTGTGACTCCAGTTTCAGGGGATCCAATACCTTCACACAGACCACATAAGCAGGCAAAACATGAATGCACATGAAATAAAAATAAATTATAAAAAAAAAAAGAATTCTACCATCTACCTTAGTTTCCTGGTTCCCCCAGTCTCTCTCCTAATCTAGACTCTACACAGTGATCATTCAAAAAATAGAGCACTGTTTGTCTACCTTTAAAATTGTAGTGTCCCTGCCTGGCTCCCTAGGGTCCCTCACAAAATCCCCAGAGTCATGTTCTGGCTCAGCTATAGTGTCACTTCCCACAATTCCCTGTGATCACAGGCTGTTTAACGTTGTCATCTGTGTCTTACCCAAGCTCTGGCTGAGTCTTTGCTAGATTAGAAACATGATTCTTGGGGTAGTTTGAATGAGAATGGCCCGCTAGGCGCATATATTTGAATACTCAGTTCCTGTTTGGTGGGATTGCTTGGGAAGGATTCTGAAGTGTGGCCTTGTTGGAGGAGGTGTGTCACTAGGGGCTGGCTTTGAGATTTTCAAAAGCCCACACCAGGCCCAGTTAGTGTTCTCTCTCTCTCTCTCTCTGCCTTGTGGTTGGTTGTGGATCAGATGTAAGCTCTCAGCTATGGCTTCAGCACCATGCCTGCCTGCCTGCTGCCATGCTCCCTGCTATGATGGTCATGGACTCAGTTGAAACCATAAACCCCAATAAACTCTCTTTTTTTTTTTTTTTTTTTTTTTTTTGGTTTTTCGAGACAGGGTTTCTCTGTGTAGCTTTGCGCCTCTCCTGGAACTCACTTGGTAGCCCAGGCTGGCCTCGAACTCACAGAGATCTGCCTGGCTCTGCCTCCCGAGTGCTGGGATTACAGGCGTACGCCACCAACGCCCGGCTAAACTCTCTCTTCTATAAGTTGACTTGGTCATGGTATCTCTTCACAGCCATAGAAAAGTAAATAAGACAATTCTCCACTTCCCCATTTATTAAAAGTAGTCACGTGACTGAGGATCTGGTCATCTCTTTCTCTGTTTTTGAGACAGAGTTTCTCTGAGTAGCCCTGGCTGTCCTGGTGTTCTGGAACTTGCTCCATAGTAGATCATGCTGGCCTAAAACTCAAGAGATCCACCCGCCTCTACCTCCCAGCACCACCTGGCTTTTCATCTCTTCTTAGCCTGCCCCTCTAGGTCCCACAGTGGTGCAATACCTGGTGGAAGTCAAAGAGCAGCTGCTGACTGGTCAGCCGCCGCACCCACCCTCCTGCACACCCACCATCCTTGATATCAGCCCCAGCTCCTGCTACTTTGGGCCAGCTGGGCCTTATGGTTCAGATGGTGTCTATGGCTACAGGCACAGTCATGAGCTCAGCTATGGAGCATGTAATCAGCAGCACTCTGACCAGCACCTTCAGTGGGAAAGCTCAGCTTTCCCAGCCTGTGTGGTCCAGCAGGCTCCCACATGTCCTGTGACACAGCCCCTGCAGTTGGGACCCAGCTCCTATGAGATCAAGCAGTTCTGGACTGAACACCTGGACTCTGTGACCTATCCCTGTGTGAGGGCTTCAGGGAGGACCAAGGTCTGGGCTCCCTGCCCTGATGTAGGAGTCCTAGGTTATGGCTTTTACCCCATCTAACCCCTCAGTAACAGCTGGACCACAATGAGATTGTACCTGGGAGTGAGGAGAGGATTTCTCACCCCACAGATTAACAAAAGACATAAATGTTCAATTAAAGAGTTTACTTAAAAACAAAACAATTCACCCATGCCTTTTGTTTGTTTGTTTTTCGAGACAGGGTTTCTCTGTGTAGTTTTGGAGCCTGTCCTGGATCTCGCTCTGTAGACCAGGCTGGCCTCAAAATCAGAGATCTACCTGGCTCTGCCTCCCGAGTTCTGGGATTAAAGGTGTGCCCTTAAAAAAAAAAAAGATTTTATTTATTATGTAGTGTTCTGTCTGCATGTATGCCTGTACGCCAGAAGAGGCCACCAGATCTCATTACGGATTGTTGAGTCATCATGTGGTTACTGGGAATTGAACTCCAGACCTCCGAAAGAGTGGCTAGTGTTCTTAACCATGCACTGCTGGTGTTTTGCCTGTGTATATTCTGTGCGAGGGTGTTGGATCTCCTGGAACATGAGTTACAGTTGTGAGCTGCTATGTGGGTGCTGGGAATTGAATTTAGGTCCCCTGGAAGAGCAGTCAGTGCTCTTAACCACTGAGGCATCTTTCCAGCCCCCCAAGCCTCCCCTTTTTAAAATATATGACTATCTTGGGTTGAACAGTTTTCTGTGAATTTGTAGCCACCAAAAAGTTGTATCTTATCTGAAAACAGGGCCTATGCAAAGGGATTAGGGTTGCCATGTTATTAGTTGCCTTTTTTATTAATTTGTGTCTGTGTACATATGTGCCTGTATAAGCCTTTGTATACCCATGTGTGTGTGTGAGTATACACGTGTTTATGAATGTGTACATTTACATGTGTACACATGGGGGTAAACGTCTGTGTGGTTGAAGTGTGAAGACATCTGAATACACTGATGCACACAGCTATTGGTTCACATGAGGTAGAGCAGAACACCGCTGAACTGGAAGCCCACTGTTTTACCTAGGCTGGCTGACCAATGATCTCTGGGGATCCCCTTGTCTCTGCCCGCTAATGCTGAGGCTACAGGTACCTGCAGCCATGTACAGCTTCTTCTTACACAGGTGCTGGGGATTTGAATTCATGTTTGCAGAGCAAGCGCTCTTCTCCACTGAGCGCCTTCCCAATGCTGAAGCAGCAGCTTACACATCTCATTCAGAATCCTTTCTTCCTATCAGTATTTGAGGACCCTGGTGTTTTAGTGATGTACCTGTACATGCACTTGATAGTTGGGGTGAATTTCTCAGTTAAAAACAGAAAGCTTCTTTATGCTGACACAGGTAAGCACACCTGTGCCATCAAGACAAATGAATAACTTTTTTTAAAAGGATGAATGTGGGCTGGAGAGATGGCTCAGTGGTTAAGAGCACTGACTGCTCTTCCAGAGGTCCTGAGTTCAATTCCCAGCAACCACATGGTGGCTCACAACCACTGGTAATGAGATCTGGTGCCCTCTTCTGGCCTGAAGGAATACGTGCAGGCAGAATACTGTATACATAATAAATAAATCTTTAAAAAAAAAAAAAAAAAAAAAAAAAAAAAAAGGATGAATGTATCAGGCATAATTGGTCTCACATTTACCTAAGCAGAGTTTTCTTGCTCCTGGGAAGTAGAATTAACATAATTTAACTTTGGTCAATACAGACCTGGCATAACTCATGATGGGGGACATGGGAAGAGGGAATCCACTTGTGTGAACAGTGTGAATGCTTACAAGCAGGAAGACAGACCAAGAGGAACTTTAAGAGCCAATGGTTGAGAGCATGGGCTGCTCTTCCAAAGGTTGTAGGTTCATTCTCAGCAGTAAATCGAGTTCCAGGGTTATCTATGACACACAGACATAGATATACACGCAGGCAAAACACTCACAATAAAAAAAAAAAAAAAAAAAAAAAAGCTAGACAATACAGGGCCAGCAATATGACTCTGGGTAAAAGCACTTGCTGACTTGTGTTCAGCTGTCCTCTGACCTCTACAAGCATAGTCTGGCCTACATTATGCCCACATACATTCAATAATTATCTCTCAGTTTTGAAAAAAATGAAGTTGCCAAGCAGTGGTGGTACATGACTTTAACCCTAAGTGTATTTGAGGCAGACAGGCAGACATGAGTTTGAGACCAGCATGGTCTACAGAGTGAGTTCCAGGACACCCATGGCAACACAGAAACTCTGTCCCTAAAACCAAAATGACAAAGCAACTCCCTAATGGAACAACTAATTCTAATGTAAAAACAGGCACTCTGGTACTCACTGGGCACAAAAACGGGTATATCACCTAGTGTAATCTAGGGTCCCTACTAGTTGCAATTCATTAACCCAGCAAAGAAGCAAGACCTCACAATACAGAACCTATTAACAATACCATTTGTCATAATTCTGACAGGGGGCTGGAGAGATGCTCCCATTATGAGCACTTGTTACTCTTGCAGCGTATCCATATTGGTTCACAACCATCCCTAATTCCTTTTCTGGGGGAATCCCTGGGGACCAAGCATGCATGTGGTGCACACATTCATGCAGACAAAAACACTTAGAAAAGGCTGGGCACAAGCCTTTAATCCCAGCACTTGGGAGGCAGATGTAGGTGGATCTCAGTGAGTTCGAGGACAGCCAGGGATACTCATAAAACCCTGTCTTGAAAAACCAAAACACTTAGAAAAGAGGGGTGCTGGAAAGATGGCTCTTGCAATGGGCTGGGGTCAGATCGCCAGCCATGACCTGATGGTTCACAGGATTCACAACTCCAGTTCCAAGGGATGAGGCTGTCTTCTGACCTGAGGACACCAGGAATACATGTGGTACACAAAATGCATAGCCTTTACCACTACGCCTGGCTCATGAGGCTTTTCATAAGCTGGATAGCATACAGCCACTATGTAATAGCAAACAAAGCACGGGTGTCTTCTGCCAAGAACTGGGGTGGGATGATGAATGTATGCTGTATACTGAGAGTCAAATACACAATTTCAGGATTAGAAGATGAGCTAACAGCTAAGCAGAAATGGTTTATAACTGAAAGGACTCTTGTCATGTCCACATAATTTAACTTTGATCAGTTCAGGACAATTCCACTTTTTCGGGGTTGTGTGTATATTTTGTTTTGAGACAGGATTTCTCTGTGTAGCTTTGGCAGTCCTGGAACTCAGACCCACCTGCCTCTGCCTCCCTGGGATTAAAGGTTTGGGCCACCACTGCCTGGCTGACTCCACTATTTTTTAATCTGTTAAGAGTGGAAGAAAATTCAACAAGAGCTGGGTGTGGTGGTGCATGGCTATGTAATCCCAGCCTTGGAAGCAGAGGCAAGCAGATCTCTGTTGAGTTAAAGAAACCCCGCCTCAAAATAATTAAAATATTTGCAACAAAGCAAGATGAATCCAAAGCCAAGAATGCTGGTCCAAAACTGTGAGGACAGGCCCACAACACACACCACTCCCCCTGCAATCCCACTCTGTAAGAGGTAAAACTACACCCACAGTAAAAGTTAGCCATGGCTGTGTGTGCCCAAAATCCACCACCAAGTGGGGTGAGGGGTATAGACAGCAGGACCCAGGAGCTCACTAGATGGCCAGCCTAGCATATGGGTTTCAGAACAAGTAGGAGAGCCTCTTACTGGTCAGAGGAAGATACGGAATACCTCTAAAGTATTCACCCAACACGTGAACACACAAAAGACAAAGAAACATGAAGTTGTTTAATTAGGTTGTTAGCAATTTAGAACACCAGTTTGTGGGGATACATCCCGTTCGTCAGAGAGAACTGAGATCGAAGGTAGCCCTGGAGCTGAGGAACAGCTTTGATCTTTGGCAAAATCTGCGAGTCCACAGCTTTCTGGTCAGCCTTTCGCTGCTCTGTAATCTCGTATTTCTACAGAGAAAAGGAAACATTTAGAACCAGCACTCCCTAGAAACAGTCCTACTTCTCAGGGACTGATAAAAGCACCCCCCCAGGACTTGTCCACTCTAAGAGCAGCAGACCAAGGATAACTAAGGTCACTCTTGCCATCAACAACCTCACCTCCTTCTCAGTGTCGAAGATCTCCCCCTCCTGGTGTCTGGGCTTGCGCAGCTGCTTCTTCTTGAAGTAAGCGTCAGTCAGGTGTTTGGGGATTTTAACTTTGCTGATGTCAACTTTTGTGGAGGTGGCGATGACAAATTTCTGGTGTGTTCTTCGCAGAGGAACTCTGTTGAGGGCAAGAGGTCCTGAGGGAAAAAATTAAATTGGATGGATCCAAGTTTGAAAAATAAGAAATTAACATTGAAGAATTAAGATCCGGTCTGTGCATGGTGAGAAGGTGGATCTCGGTGAGTTTAAGGCCAAATTGGTCTACATAGTGAGACCCTGTTTCAAACAGATAAAAAGGTTAACTGGGGCATGGGGGCAGAGACCTAAAAAGATGGTTCAGTGGTTAAATGCAATGGCCACTCTCGCAGAAGACCCTTAATTGGATTCCCAGCATCCACAGAGGGTCCATAACTGCCTAATTTGGAAAATGCCATCTGCTCCAAAACCAGGGCTTTTCTCTCACCCTGCCTTTTCAAGGGACCCAGGTGAGAAGAGGGCCATCTTTTACACAGACTGGCTGAAATTATGGATTATGCTTATCTGGAACCGTTCTCTCTTCTTACCACTGTCCTTGAGATCTGCCTGTCTCTGCCTCCTGAGCACTGGGATTAAAGGTGTGCTCCACCCCACCCAGCCATCTTTCACATTTCACCTGTCTACAAACTCCCCATGCCAGTCAGTGTGTACAGCTCCAAGCGTATTATGGGGCCAAAAAGTCACATTGCTATCAAAACCTGCAGCACTTAGAGTCCAAGTGTCCCGATCCTGCTGCTTTCTCTACCTGGCACACGTGTAGAGTACATTTGCACGTGCCACACTACACACAGTACACCAGGTGGAGAGGAGGGTACCACTTGCACAAGTCCCCTTTCTCCTTGTACTGTGTAAGTCCTAGGGATCAAACTCAGGATCTCAAGCAAGCATTTATTTACCCACTAGGCCACAGCTTTGATTAAACCCGACTGCCGTAGAAAAATAAACAAACAGTGGCTGGTGAGACAGCAGGACAGGAAGGCCTGAAATGTCCTCTGACCTCCATATGTACTTCCTGCCACAAAAATCTAAGGGTGTGTCTCAATTTCACAGAACCAAAAGCTGAGGCAGGAGGAGTGCAGAAAGTCTAAGGCTAGCTGGAGCTATATGGCTAGCCTTGTCTCAAACAGGAACAGTCATTGGCATCTGCAATCTCAACACTTAGGAAGCAGAAGGATTAGGACAAGGCTATCCTGGGCTCCACGACATCCTGCCAAAACAGAAAACACTAAGGATTTTCTTTCTTACCAGTCACAAGTAGCAAGCCGCTGGCCAGCTGCTTCAGGAAAACCACTCTCTGGAAGTCAAACAGAAAATGACATTTAGCAATTGAGCCCCAACTTCTGAATTAACCAAAACACAAAGTCAGTAAAGAAAAGGTCTAAGGCAGTGGCTCTCAACCTTCCTAATTCTGGGACCCTTTAATACAGTCCCTCATGTTTTGGTGACCCCCTAACCGTAAAACTGTTGCTACTTCATAACTGTAACTTTGCTACTGTTATGAACTATAACGTAAATATCTGATACGCAGATGATTTAAGGTGACTTCAAAGGGATCAAGACCCGCAGGTTGAAAACCTCGGGTCTAAAGACACACATATAACCTAGCACTCAGAAAGTAGAAGCAAGAGGATCATGGGTTCAAGCCCAGACTGGGCTAAATGAGGTCTTCTCAAAAATTTTTTTGGAAAAAAACAAAACAAAAAAAACCCCAAAACACCAAAAGGCAATTTCTATCCATACAGTCCAGCTTATCTATTAAGGAAGCAAATCACATACGCAATTCACACAGCACCAAACACAGCATCTATACAGTAGGTAAAAAATCAGGATGCGCTAGGCAAGCAAGGACCAGGCTCTGCTGAGTGATGAGGTTGCTTCAGAACATAAATCACAAATCCCCCCACAGACCACAGAAAACAAGCCTATTATGATCCAGGCCCCTGTGGACACTGCTCACCTTGCCCCTGTGGCGCCCGGTGAGGATGATCAGGACGGTCCCAGGAGTGATGCTGGCCCGAAGCCTTCTCACGTGCTGACTGAAGGGCTTTTTGCCATGGCTCAGCAGTTTCCGAGGCACATCTTCGGTAGGATAATACCTGGGCTGGAGAGAGTACAAGCACCATACTTAAAAAACCTTCTTGGACCAGGAGGGCTGAGTTCAGAGATACAGCCTCCTAAACCCCCAAAAAAGTACCAGAAACAACATGAAAAGGAATCTCTATACCTTGGATGGCCCCTCTTAAGCCAACCAGAGTGTTTCTCAGTAGACCAGGCTGGCCTAGAACTCAAGAGATCCATCTGCCCCTGCCCCTCCTGAGTGCTGGGATTAAAGCCTGGCTTAAGATTCACTTTAAATTATGTTTATATGTCCTTCTGTGTGCACATAAGTGTAGGTGCCCAGGCCAACACTGCCCTGAATTCTACTAAAGCACTTCTTCAGAAAGAATGTTTCAGCCAGGTATGGAGGAAGCAGCATAACAGGGAATTTCATGTCAGCCCAGGCTGAGACCCTTTCTCAAGCACAATAACAATGGGGGAAGACATGGTTTGTTTTCTCATGAAGATAAAGTATGTCAAACCTCTTCTACCTCAGCAGAATCCCAGCAGTAGAAACACAACTCACATCCATTTATCCACAAAGGAAAACAAACGGCACAAAGGTAGACATCGGTACCAGCTTGTTAAATTAACTCACACAATCCCGACTTGCAGTGCTGGCAACAGAGAGGCCAGAACTCTGGTGTGCTGGACCCCCCCTGAGCTACACCCCAGCCTGACAAATTCATACCTAAGTACACCAAATTGACATAGCTTCTCTTTCACCTAACCCTGAGAAAAGCAACACAACCTACCAAAAGTTACCATGCAAACTTAAGAGCCCAGAATCAGCTCTTCCAGCAATCTGGCGCGCGCGCGCGCACACACACAATCTACACCTCCACATCCCTCAAATTGAAATCCAACTCCCACCTCCTCCAGCTCTTACCATTTTTCGAAGCTTCACCACCCGGGTACCACCGTTCTTGTCACCACCAACCGGCTTTGTGACAGTAGCAAGGACCTTCTCCTTTTTCTTCTTCTTTTCAACCTGCCGAGACAAACGCCGTCAAGGCGTGCGGCAGACAACCACCGTTGGGGTGTGATGGCGGTGGGGCATTTCCTTCCTTTCCTTACCTTGGTTTTGGCAGCTGAGTACTTTCTTTTGTACAAGGCCTTTCTGGAATACATAGCAGATCGGGAGTACCTGCCGATTCCTCTAACCAGGACAGGGTTCCGGCTGCAGTGGGGCTTCCCCTTCTTGGTCTTTTTAACCTTGGGGTTACCCTTTTTGGCGGCACCAGCGGCAGGGGCATCACCGCCAGCCTTCTTGGCCGCAGGTTTCTTCTCTTTTGTGTCAGGCTTTTCGCCCTTTTCACCCGCCATCTGGTGATGTTAAAGAAGAATAAAGGCATTTTCACCAACCACCCGTAACGAGCCAGTACCCAACCTAACCTGCTGCTTGCAACAGGTCTGCCTCCCAAACGCCACACGTGTCAACGTCTAGGACCACTCGTGTTTTTTTTTTTTGCTAGAAAACTTAAGTGGTTCATTATTCTTCCACTCTGTGAACCAGAAAATCTAAGACGGTTTTTGGAAGAGTCCACCCAGCAAGGAAGCCCCTTGCTTCAATGAAGCCCGCTGTCCCATTTTTACTGTGCGACCCACTTCAGTGCCAGCAGCCTACAGGCGGAGGCCAGGCAATGGTTCGGGGCCCCGGGTTGCTCTAGCACGGGACACTATGACAGGCCCAGGGCAACGGGCCTGCCATAAATCCAAACCCATGCACTTGCTCGGAACTTTGGAAGTCCACTCTCTCCGGGGTCCCCGACTCGGCCGAGAAGCCAAAAGGGGCACTCTCCGGGCGACTTCCGGGGGGGGGGCGCCGCGGAAGCAGTTTCTCGCTTCAGTCGGGCTCTGCGGAGTGTGCTGGAACCCCGACCCCGGCTGAGGGGACGCACCTCGCCGCACAGACCCTCTAAGACTCCCCAGGCTACGGCGCCCGGTAAGGCCCGGCGGCCGTCTCCGGCGCTACGCTCGCTCTTCGCCCTCTCCCAACCCACGCCGACAGAAATGAAGCTCCCGAGAGACCTGGCGAGTGACCTCGACCATAGCGGGCCCCGGGCGGTGGCCCTCGGACGTCCCCCGCCTTCGGATGGACCAAGATTGGGGTCCCGAAAACGGCTCTCGCGCAGACGCCCGCCATTCCTACCTTGCAAGATGGGAAAGAGAACTAAGGTCCCGGCTTCCGGTCTATAAGCAATGACGGGAGGTGTCCGAGATCACTTCCTTCCTGTGTGGGACATCATGGGAAATGTAGTTTTTCCTATACCGTGGGCACTGCAACATACCCTGGCCGGGGAATGCTTTTCCTTAAGCGGTAAGGGCGGATGAGAGGGCTCAGCGAGTAAAGGCGCTTTCTTCCAAAGTTATGATCAGAATTTGATCCTCGCGACCCATGCGGTGGGAAGTCGAGAACGGACTTTACAGAGTTGTCCTCTGACCTCCGTGAACGCTCACACACCAAATAGTAATTAAAAAAATGAAACATTAGCCGGGCGGTGGTGGCGCACGCCTTTAATCCCAGCACTCGGGAGGCAGAGCCAGGCGGATCTCTGTGAGTTCGAGGCCAGCCTGGGCTACCAAGTGAGTTCCAGGAAAGGCGCAAAGCTACACAGGGAAACCCTGTCTCGAAAAAACCAAAAAACCTTAAATTAATAAAAGAGTGTTTGTTCCTATTAAAAGTTAGACTAAGCTAGTATTCTTTGAAAAATAAACGACAGGGTATATGTGACCGTTGTTTGTTTTTTCAATTACATTTTTATTCATTTTATGGGCATGTTTATGTATGTGGGGGTGGGTGCGTACCACAGCCTACAGGTGGAGGTTAGAGAACACCTTGGGGGAGTCAGTGCTCTGCTTCCAACACATGAGTCCTAGGAATCCAACTCAGGTCATCACACCGGCCATACAGATCACAGCTCTTTTCTGCTTCACAGTGCTTAGAGCAACATGTACACACATCAACTGCGATACTCCTGACTCAAATTCCTGTCTTCTATTTGTCTGGTACCTGTTGCTAGTGGTAGGAGCTTTTCACTTGGATTTCTGTGTGTGTGTGTGTGTGTGTGTGTGTGTGTGTGTTTTGTGCATGTGGAGATCAGAGGACAACTTACAGGAATCAATTCTGTTGTTCCACCATGTGGGTCCCAGGGATGGGATGGAACTCAAGAGTTTTTTTTTTTGGCAAGCATCTTTACATGTCCTTGGCCCGTCACTGTGATTTCCTCAGCACCAAACCATCTGGCTAAGCAAGGCGACATGATAGTGACACGTCCCTGAAGATACCAGAGACCACAAAGAAGCGCTGTGAAAGACACATGCCTTAGACTAGAAGCCAGTCTCTTTGTCCCCGACCCCTTTTTGGTTTTTGTTTGTTTGTTTTAAGATTTATTGCCGGGCGGTGGTGGCGCGCACGCCTTTAATCCCAGCACTCAGGAGGCAGAGCCAGGCTGATCTCTGTGTCTCTGTGAGTTCGAGGTCAGCCCGGTCTACAGAGCAAGATCCAGGACAGGCACCAAAACTACACAGATAAACCCTGTCTCGAAACAAACAAACAAAAAGATTTATTTATTACGTGTACAGTGTTCTGTCTAAACGTATGCCTGCACACCAGAAGAGGGCGCTAGATCTCATTATAGTTGGTTGTGCCACCATGTGGTTGCTGGGAATTGAACTCAGGACCTCTGGAAGAGCAGCCCGTGTTCTTAACCTCTGAGCCATCTCTCCAATGGCCCCCCTCCGCCCCCCTCCACTTTTGTTTTTTCAAGACAGTGTCTCTCTATGTAGACCAGGCTGGGCTCTAATGCACAGAGAGCTGCCTGCCTCTGCCTGTCAAATACTGGGATCAAAGGAGTGCAGTATCATGCCCCGCTCAATCTGATTATCAGTGATTGTATTTTATGGCAGTTGAGGATCATTTGCTGTCCAGATACAGCCTCAAGGAGAAGCTTTGACATTTGTCTCTCTTGCTCTCTTTTTTTTTTTTGGTTTTTCGAGACAGGGTTTCTCTGTGTAGCTTTGCGCCTTTCCTGGGACTCACTTGGTAGCCCAGGCTGGCCTCGAACTCACAGAGATCCGCCTGGCTCTGCCTCCCGAGTGCTGGGATTAAAGGCGTGCGCCACCACCGCCCGGCACTTGCTCTCTTTTTTTAAGAATGGGAATGTTAGCATCTTTTTGAAAATTCTATTATTTAACTAGTTAGCTAGTGTGCGTGTGTGATGTATGCACATGTGTGAAGGTGTGTGTGAGCGTGCAGGGAACCCATGCATGTGTGAAGACCAGAAAAGCACCCTGTCCTAGCATTCTGTGCCCTGTTTGCTTGCATGACACGCGGAATGATCCGATACTGAAGAGACAGGATCTCTTTCTGAACCTGAAGCTCATTATTTTTTGGAGGGGGTTGATTAGGAGGCCAGCAAGCTCCACGGATCCTCCTGTGGTATATGACTGCTGAGGATCCAAACTTCCTCTTGCCCTTTAAGACCTCCTCTCAGCCCCTCAGCACCTGTATGCGATCTCAGAAGCTGTTGCTGCAGAAAATGTCAGGGTGAAGTACAGAGTTGTTCACTGAAGCTCCGGACAACAGGCTCTGTAAGTGACTCGTGCTAGAACAGTTGTCTAGTGTCTCAAGGTCTGCAGTTCCATTCCCTGCCCCCTGTCCCACCCCCACCCCCCACTCCCCATTTTCCCCGAACATAGGGAGGGAGGGAGGGAAGAAGGAGGGAGGAGGGAAGGAAAGAGGAAAAGTCTGACATGAGTCTTTCACTCATCTTGTGGAGTCCTAGACAAGCGGTAATGATCAGATACAGAAGTAAAAGCATAACTGAGCTCCCTCTTGTGTTTGGTTGTGGTATTGCAGAATGCACAACTATCAGGTTAAAAATTATTAAATTCCTCTTTCTCATTTATTGAGGACCAGGCTGGCCTCAAACTCCCAAATACCCTCCTGCCTCTGTCTCCCATAATGCTGGGATTAAACATGTGAACCACCACATACAGTACCTTTGACCCCAGCACTCTGGAGGTAGAGGCAGGCAGATCTCTGGGAGTTCAAGGCCAGCTTGTTCTACAGAGTCAGATCCTGTCTCAAAGAACAAAGGGAAGAGGAGAGTGCTGAAGAGACGGCCCAGCCCTCGCTGCTCCTGTAGAAGACTCAAATCTGGTGCCCTGTGTAAAGCAGAGCATTTGTGGAGGTCAGAGGACAACTTGTGGGAGTTGCCTCTCTCTTTCCACTTTGTGGGTCCTGAGGATTGAACGATGATCATCAGACTTGGCAGCAAGTACTTCCTTCATCTACTGAACCACTGGACTGGTTCCTGGATTTTGTTTGTTTGCTAGATTCATTTGTTTATTTTTATGTGTGTGTGTCTGAGTGTATATCTATCCATCTATCTACCGATGTACTTACGTAGATAGATATAGATAAATATGTATAGGAAGACAGATAATAGGTCAATACAGATAGCTAGCTACCTACCACATATGTGCAAAAGTCTCAGGAAGCCAGTAGAGAGTGTTGTGCCCTGGGACTGGAGTTACAGGCAATTGAGAGTTGACCATGTGGATGCTGGGAACTAAACCCAGGTCTTCTGAAAGGGCAGTGTATTAGTCAGGGTTCTCTAAATTAACAGAACTTATAAAATGAATCTATATATAAAGAAAGGGGATTTATTAGAATGGCTTACGGACTGTGGTCCAGCTAATCCAACAATGACTACCTGTAAACAGAAGGTGTAGCTGTGATATTTTGTTTGTGCTCTAACAAAGCTTGCCTGGAGATCAGATGGTGGAGCTAGCCACTAGTTAACCATAGAGGTCAGGTAGTGGTGGCACACATCTTTAATCCCAGCACTGGGGAGGAGGAAGCAGGAATATCAGGAGTTCAAGGCCACCTTGGGCTACATGAGATTGAATCCCCTCGTCCCAGATTTCTCCTCTTTTTATCCTCTCTGCCTGCCGGCCCCACCTACTTCTCTCTCTTGCCTTGCTATTGGCTGTTCAGCTCTTTATTAGGCTGTCAGGTGTTTTAGACAGGCACAGTAACACAGCTTCACAGAGTTAAACAAATGCAACATAAACAAAAGCAACACACCTGAAAATAATATTCTGCCTACAACAGTCCTTTACCTTCCCATAGACATACCTGCACTGGACAGGCCTGAGGGAGAATGCAGGTCAGAGATGACCAACCAGGCAAGCTCAGGAGCCACTTGTTCAGGCCCACTGATCAGGACAAATAGTACTATGATTTTTTACATTTGCTCAGTCCCTTTGTGGCCTTGGAGGTGCACAGGGCTGCTTCCATTTCCTCGCCAGCTGCTTTTCAACTAGAGGAGGAAATTAAGGGGGTGGGGTGGGATGTGCTTCAGAAGGGCTCGGATTATCCTGAAGTCCCATGATAGGCTGGCAGGTCCCATCCATGGTGCCGATCATCTGTCCTCATTAGCTTGCAGGAGTTTATGGTGTTTTAATCTGTCCCACATACACACAAGTAAGCGAATGTTCCACACCAGCCTTTCTATCCATGTACTTTCATGTCCTGGTTGTTAGCCTCTAAGTTATGGTCCAGGACACAGATTTCATGTAGTACCTCATCTTGTTCCCACTAATGAGCAGACATGAGCCATTCCTCCCCGATGGAGGTACCCAGAGGTACAATCAAACCATGACTGCGAGGCTGGACGAGTACTCTTGCTCTGGAGTCTGTATCTATGTCTAGAAAGTTCCTTGTATGTTTCCTCTAATTAAAGCCCAGCAGGACAGACCTTTAGCCCAACTACAGCTGCGAAGTTCTTTGGAGTACCAAAAAGGCTGCATGTTCTTCCCTCTCGTCTCCCTAGATGTGACTGGCAGTTCCCCCAAAGGGTGGGACCGCTGTCCTAGGTACCCCACCTCCCAAGTTTAGGTGTTCTCACTTCCCTGCCTTGCAGCTCACATCCCAAGGGCAGAACAGTTTCCTGGGTTTGACAGTGGATTGCTTTGGGACCCGAGTGCGGATGCAGGTGGCATTCTTGTCAGATCCAGGTCAGTCATCATCAAGTCCAATACTTTCCCCTGTACTTTTCATGCCTGCTGCTCTTCAAAAGTTGTCACCTCCACTGATGTCTTTTGTACCCATCTAGAACATGCTAGGTAGATTAAGTGTCACGGCTCCTCCCACCTCAAGAACTCAAGTCTTCAGGTGTCAATGCTGTGTGGCATATTGATGTAACTCTTTTTTTTTTTAATGTAACTATTTTTTTTTTTGGTTTTTTCAAGACAGGGTTTCTCTGTGTAGCTTTGCGCCTTTCCTGGAACTCACTTGGTAGCCCAGGCTGGCCTCGTCACAGAGATCCTCCTGGCTCTGCCTCCCGAGTGCTGGGATTAAAGGCGTGCACCACCACCGCCCGGCCCTTTAAGGTAACTCTTAACGTTTCCAGGCTTCATTGGGTTGGGGAAACATTTCGAGTTTTTTGATTATCTAAGATAATCTTCACAGCTTCAAGACTGATAGCATTTAAGGAAGTCAGTACCAGGCCCTTGATTGAGGCCAGCTCTGACTAGTGAGGAGTTTTTCTCTTTGCGTCTGGCATCTCAAATTTAGATGTGAAATGCAGACTTAAATGAATCGTCTGATGTTTCAGCGATTTGATTTTTGAGTCTGTATAGACCAGGCTTGGTCTTGAACTCAGATCCAACCTGCCTCTACCTTCTGAGTGCCGAGATTAAAGGCAAACACCACCATGCCCAGCTTAAAAGCTGTAACAAGTCTATAGAATTAGCCGGTGATGGTGGCTCACGCCTTTAATCCCGGAACTCAGGAGGCAGAGGCAGGCGGATCTTTGTGAGTTCGAGGCCAGCCTGGTCTACAGAGCAAGATCCAAGAAAGGCGCAAAGCTACACAGAGAAACCCTGTCTGGAAAAATAAAAAAAATAAAAAATAAAAAATAAAAAATAAATAGAATTAGACCCTCCCTCCAAGGAGAGCAGTGCTTGAAGAACCAGTTCCTGAATGCCATCACCAAGGGTATCATGATCCTCAGGGTTAGAGACCTGGGACAGACCAGAACAGGTTCTGAGGTATCAACTACTGTCACTAGTGATTGCATCTCCAAAGGGCTGACAAGCAAAAATTACAAGATGGAGGTCTCCGTGGAAGAACTTTGACACACTTAACCTCAGAAGGTTAAGTCACAAACCACACTCAACTCTTCACCCAGAACACTGGTCATGGGCACATGCCACACACAACAAAGCCTGAGACAGGCTGTTCCTGTCAGTAGAAAGTTCGTAGCGTGAGGTCCTAAGCAAAAACCCCCTGCAACTTTCAACCTACATCCAAAAATCTAAGGTGCCTGCTTGCAAGGACACGGTCAGGGTCAGGCCTGTGGACCGTTGACATTCACTCATAGGAAGGGGTGGAGGCGGTCTTTGGTGCCTCACCTGAGGTTCTAGCTGCTCTAGCCAGCCTTGGTATGCAATTCTGCTCCAGTTGTATGGGTAGATTCCCTAGAGGTACTAAGCTCCCTGGAGGTACTGAAGCTGGGGAAAGGGGAATTTGCTGTGGGATGGTCTGTATGTCAAGTGTATTGCTGATTGGTCAATAAATAAATCACTGATTGGCCAGTGGCCAGGCAGGAAGTATAGGCGGGACAAGGAGGAGAATAAAGCTGGGAAGTAGAAGACTGAGTCAGAGAGACACTGCCAGCCGCCACGATGACAAACAGCATGTGAAGATGCAGGTAAGCCACGAGCTACGTGGCAAGGTATAGATTTATAGAAATGGATTAATTTAAGCTGTAAGAACAGTTAGCAAGAAGCCTGCCATGGCCATACAGTTTGTAACCAATATAAGTCTCTGTGTTTACTTGGTCGGGTCTGAGTGGCTGTGGGACTGGCAGGTGAGAGAGATTTGTCCTGACTGTGGGCCAGGCAGGAAAACTCTAGCTACAGGAATTGAAGAAAGCTTCCATCTGTATGGCATGAGGAAGCCATCCATGTCGGGTTAAGGCTTTGCAAGTGTGGCTGTTTGCGGTCACACTTCCATAGTTGGTCCCTTACCCCACGTGTTTAAGCCAGCCCCCAATAACCTCGTTTTTTCCCCAGGTTGAGCACTGGTGGAATGACACTTTTGGGTTTGTCACTGGGCCAATGTGGAGGGTGAGTAGGCATTCCCAGGGAGGAGTTCAAGTCTTCAGAGGTTAAACACAAGGGTTGGTAGAACCCAGCCTGATCACCTGCCTGGAAGGTCAAGGCTAGTGCTCTCAAGGCTTAGTTGCAGAGACTAGAAGACACTAGGGTTCCTATTAGTTGTACAGCCTACAATCTCCAAAACTTGGATCCTTGAGCCCTGGGCAACTTTGCCTTTGTCTTGAGCTCTCAACCCCATCCACACTGAACTTGACTAGAGACAAGTGTGACCACAGACCTTCAATTCCCCACCACAGCTCTCTCCGGGCAAGAAGACTGACCACATAAAAGCCACTTGGGTGACCCAAGCAGAGCCACTTTCCCAAGTAAGGACCAGATCACGAGACCATAAGTACTAAACTTCTTGAACACTTGGAAGCTGCCAGAACTACAGAGGACTGTATACATCCAAGCAAAAGCTTTCTATGGACTAAGCGCGGTGATGGATTAATAATGTCTGCCACTGGTGCAGGGAACCACAGTGGCCGGTCTGCCATGAACCGTCAGGTTTTTACCCTACATACAGGGAAAGTGGGGCTCACCTGAAGTCAGGGTTGGGTCCCCCTGTCTTCAATACTGCTCTCTAGAGTTCTTAAGCAAATCAGGATACTGAAAAACTGGTAGAGTCTAAGCATAGGACAGCAACAACGTAGAGTTTCTCTTGAGGATCTTTGAGAACTTCAGTTTCTGTAGCATAGATGTGGTTTTGGATACAACACGGAATGGTGAAATTCACCTTAACATGTTGACTCAAGTATTTAACATTTTGTTCTGTTTGGGGACCTTACTACAGTGGGGGTTTTTCCAGTGATGGACATAGTCTAGGACAAGTACTCCCCCCCACACACACATTCTGACCCAAAGGGGACACAGCACACACCCAGTATAGGGATCCCCATAGTCATAGGCTATCCTAAGGAACTACAAGCAACATCAAAGCTGGGTTCTTTCAGCCACTTTGACCAGGTGGTTGATGGAAGTTGGACCATTGTCATAGGAGCAGGAGATAATTTTTAAAAAGATTTATCTATTTATTATGTATACAGTGTTCTGCCTGCGTGTCAGATCTCATTACAGATGGTTGTGAGCCACCGTGTGGTTGCTGGGAATTGAACTCAGGACCTCTGGAAGAGCAGACAGTGCTCTTAACCGCTGAGCCATCTCTCCAGCATGCAAGAGATAATTTGAAGTGATGACTTTCACCTGTGCTCAGTCAGACCTAACCGGAAATGTGAGCAGGGGGGTGGATTCTGGGGGGCTTAAAGGCAACTGCCCCCTGAGGCAGGATGTGTGGTTTATAACACTGTTAGTGTTCATGGCTCCACTATAGAAATGGCTTGACTAATCTATTTGAACATCCTCAGTCTCCAAGTCTCAACTGCAGCTGACAGCTCTGGATACTGTAGACCTGTCCCCTCAGCTCCAAGGTAGGTAAGCCAAGAACGTGTGAGAAAAGGCAGCACAGCTTCTCCCACACCGTGAGACTTCCAACCCAGTGTGCATGCCCCTGTGTAAGCCAAGAACACGGCCAGAACTGGGCACAACTCTCTAGAATTGTTGTGTTACAAAGCAGAAAGGTGGCTCTGGGAAGATGGCCCCACTTTTAGCGGGGCCCTGGTTAAGTTGGGAGTTTGACTTTTAGACTCAGAAGTCAGATTCGGAACAGTGAGGGTTCAGTGGCTCACCACTGTTGGCTTGAAGATTAGCTGAGCTCTGTGAGGTAGGAGGCTCAGGGGCTGGGTAACAGCCATACTGACAAGCCAAAGACATCAGTTCTCCCTACCCAGGACTGAATGATAAGTGTGAGTTTAGGGGCTGGGCGATGGTCTACAGAGCAAGTTCCAGGATAGGCTCCAAAGCTACAGAGAAACTCTGTCTCAGAAAAAAAAAAAAAAAAAAAAAAAAAAAGTGAACTTAGATTTGCCATCTTTTTGCGGGGAGGAGGCCGGGGCAAAGGCTCAGTCTAACACGTGAATCTCTGTTCAGAGAGGACTCTCAGTTAGTCTTTAAGACTAGAATGGGTACTGGAGAGATAGCTCAGAAGTTAAGAGTACTGGCTGCTCTTCCACAAGTCCTGAATTTAATTCCCAGCAACCACATGGTGTCTCACAACCATCTATGATGAGATATGGTGCCCTCTTCTGGCCTGCAGGCAGAATACTGTGTACATAATAAATAAATAAATCCCTAAAAAAAAAAATAGGGGTTGGGGATTTAGCTCAGTGGTAGAGCGCTTGCCTAGCAAGTGCAAGGCCCTGGGTTCGGTCCTCAGCTCCGGGGTGCGGGGGGAAGACTAGAATGTCTGCCAGGCGGCAGTGGCTCACACCTTTAATCCCAGCACTAGGGAGGTGGAAGCAGGAAGATCAGGAGTTCAAGGCCACCCTGGGCTACATGAGGCTGAATCTGTCTAAAAGAAAAACAGAGCCAGGTGGTGGAGGCTCATGCCTTTCATCCCAGCACTTGGGAGGTGGAGACAGGAAGTGATATGGCAGGGTGGAGAGAGGAATATAAGGTGGGGGGAGACAGGAGCTCAGCCCCTTTTGTCTGAGGGGTTGGCGAGGTAAGAACTATCTGGTGGCTGGCTGCTCTGCTTCTCTGATCTTTCAGCCTTTGCCTTGATATCTTGCTCCAGGTTTTTACTGTAAGACAGAGAGGATCTGTTGCAGTCATGTCTGCTGCAATGACAGCTCTAGCCACTTCATAGGGTTCGGGTTCAGGGTCCGAATCTGACTCGGACAGTGAGGGCAGTCAGTGTCTGCTGCCAGGCGCCGACTCTCTCATGCACTTGACCAAATCGCCTTCAGCCAAGCCCTCTCTGACAGTGGCAGTGGACTTGGCTCCGGAGGTGGCGGTTAAGGAAGATTTGGAGACTGGAGTTCACCTTGATTCTGCTGTTAAAGAACAATATGAGGCCATGTTTGCTCCTGAGTTTGGACCAGAAAATCCCTGGAGAACACAGCAAATGGCTGCTCCTATGCTAGTGTCTGCTAAACATATTGGTTCTGCGGAAGAAGTTGAAAAAGAATCGAGGTTTAACTGTGTTTGAAACTGGTCAGAAGAAAACAGAAAAGAGGAAAAGGTTCAAAGAAGAGGATGCATCTCACATTGATGGTTTCTTGGGACCGTGGGCAAAATATGTGGATGAAAAAGATGTAGCCAAACCTTCAGAAGAACGAAAGGAGTTGGATGAAATCACAGCAAAGAGGCAGAGAAAAGGCAAACAGGAAGAGGAGAGACCTGGGGAGGAGAAGACAATCTTTCACGGTAACGAAGTGTATGACTATCAAGGCAGGTCCTACCTGCGCATGCCTCGGGATGTTGGTGTTAATCTTCGATCATCTGTGTCACCCGAAAAATGTTATCTTCCCAAAAAAACAAATTCATGTGTGGTCCGGACACACACAGGGTGTCAATGCGGTTAGGCTGTTTCCTCTTTCTGGACATTTGATGCTGTCTTGTTCCATGGACTGTAAAATTAAGCTATGGGAAGTTTATGGAGACCGGCACCGGCGTCTGAGAACATTTACTGGTCACAGTAAAGCTGTGAGGGACATCTGCTTCAACACTGCAGGAACACAGTTCCTCAGTGCGGCCTATGACAGGTGCCTGAAACTCTGGGACACGGAGACGGGACAATGTATACTAGGATTTACAAACGGAAAAGTACCCTATAAAATGTGTCAAGTTCAATCCCAATGAAGACAAGCAAAATCTCTTTGTGGCTGGGGCGTCTGACAAAAAGATCGTGCAGTGGGATATCCGCAGTGGAGAGATTGTTCAGGAATATGATTGGCATTTGGGAGCCGTCAACACCATTGTTTTTGTTGATGAGAATCGAAGATTTGTGAGTACATCTGATGATAAGAGTCTAAGAGTTTGGGAATGGGATATCCCTGTGGATTTCAAGTGCATGGCAGAGCCCAATGCACTCGATGCCTGCGGTGACTTTGTCTCCAAATGGGAAATGGCTAGCAGGCCAGTCAATGGATAACCAAATCTTCATTTCTGGAGCACAGAACAGATTCAGATTAAATAGAAAGAAAAATTTTAAGGGCCATATGGTAGCAGGCTACACTTGTCAGATAGACTTCTCACCAGACATGAGCTATGTGATTTCAGGAGACGGAAATGGAAACTTGAACATTTGGGACTGGAAGACCACCAAACTCTACAGTCGGGTTAAAGCCCACAACGAAGTGTGCATAGGTGCGGTGTGGCACCCACATGAAGCGTCCACGGTCATCACGTGTGGTTGGGATGGCCTCATTAAATTGTGGGATTCATGAGATTAGTCCTTTCACAATCTGGGACCATTTTTGATCCAGTGTCATATTTAACTAATTAATAAAATGTGTTGGATGACAATTTGGTTTAGAAGTACTCTTTTCATGTATGGCCTTATGAAGTTGACCCATGGTTTTTGTTAAGAGTGTTATAAATGTGCCTCATGGAAGTTCATTGGCAACTTCATTTTGTTCTTTTTTTTTTCTTCTTCCAGACGGGGTTTTTCTCTGTGTAGCTTTGGTGCCTGTCCTGGAACACACTCTGTAGACCAGGCTGGCCTCGAACTCACAGAGATCCGCCTGACTCTGCCTCCCCAGTGCTGGGATTAAAGGTGTGCGCCACCACTGCCCGGCTTCATTTTGTTCTTTATAGATGTTATTTATATGAAGAATGACAGGCTGGGCAGTGGTGGCACACACCTTTAATTCCAGCACTAGGGAGGCAGAGCCAGGCAGATCTCTGTGAGTTCGAGGCCAGCCTGGTCTACAGAGTGAGTT